>NC_140940.1:110250468-110500468 GCF_014529385.1 Adiantum capillus-veneris | reverse complement strand
ATATGAAAATGAAATGCTAGTCAATTTCTCCTATTAAGCTAGCTTGTGCTTTCTCCACAACATTGGATGGGATTTTAATTGCTTCTGCAAGCCTTCCACCCCTTGGAGTCCATGACCACACAATTAAATCAACACATTCCCAACGCTTTGGGTCAGCAAGATTGCAGCACCAATTCTTTTTCCAACAATCCTCATATTGTTCTTGGATTGTGGGATTTTTTTTCCGATGTTTTGGTGCCCAATATTGAATGAAAACTTTCTTGTAGTTAGGAGATGAGTTGTCCACATCAACATCTGACTCTGCAACTCCTAGCCATAATGGATATTCTGGATCTGCGGGTCTCACAAGAACAAAATCCCCTTTCCTTACATCAATTTGAGGCCTAAAAGCTTCCTGTGGCCTTGCACTTTGAGGACCAACATAGTGATCATTCAATTCTTCATATCCTTGAAACTCATCTGTGTCTTCCTCTATCTGTTGCATTCTATGACTCCCTGTAGTCTTTGGCCAAAATGATGTATATTCACCAAGTTGTTTATTGGTTGGTTGTTCAAGCTCACTAATTATTTTTTGCCAATAAATAATAACTGGCTCCATGTATTTTGTAGAATCGTGCTCCTTTCCCTTTAGTAGAGTCCATCTTTTCCAAAATTCAAGATATGTCTTAATCCCTTGAATAACAAGCGGACTATCCCTCACATAGTCTGCTATAGGAACCACATCTGGACAACCTACTGGCAATTTTGGTTTCCCTTGATCATCTTTTTTCCACAACTCAATTCCTGACTCCCTCGGCATCCAATCAGGTGATTTGGGGTGAATTTTGTACTGCATTACTGGGATTTCACCTTGCATAAAGAAACGAAATTGAAGTGGCTTAGAGTGTCCAACAAGAGCATCTTGTCCATCACACATGTACCCTTTAACAAAGGATTTAAAGGCGGGAACTTGCGTCATCAAAAATGGTGCTGGAGCTGAACTTTCACATTTTGGAAAATGTTCCATCAAATGTGGAAAAGTGTAGGTCATTCCTGTTCGTAATCTCTTTGAGAACTTGCTAAACATTGCATCTATGTCCTCATGTGTATGACCCACCATTAAGAATCCCAAATGCACGGTTTTGAAAACACCTTTTGCTACTAGCAAGGATAAGTATGCAAATAAATATTGATTCTTTTTCTCTCCTGCACAATTATCTAGCTGTAGCAGAAGATTCTCAGGCAATTTTTGAAACACGGGAGTGGACATGGTATCCACAACACATTGAGAGGAGGCTGATTGCAAGTTAGAAATCTCTCCATTACATCCTTCAATAGCCAACGGTGGTGTTACTGCTGCTGATGCATTCCTCTCACGCTCTTTCATCATTCTGTTTTGGTGGTCTAAAGCTGTCCTTGAATTCAATGCATTGAACAATGTTACATTGCTGCGTGGCATACCATCATGACATAAATCTCCTAGCCCATGGTTTTCTGTTCTTTCTAAATTCTGTAAGCATAATGCAAGGGAACCAATTGTAGCATTCGGATCTGAAGGCCATAGACCATTCAACGAGAAATGACCATACATCCCATGCCCATGCCCATGTGTTATCATACCTGTTAATGATACTTGCAACTGATATGCATTCGCATAGTCTTTTGAGTTCACTCGCAATCTAGGTATTGCTGCCTTTTTTTGGTCCATTTTATCATGTATAATGCATAAGTACTTATCCTTTTGCATTTGCGAGAACTTATGCCAGGTGTAGTAACATTTCTACAGCTTTGTTGTTGCATCATGTGAATTTTACGTTCATCCTTCAAACGTGAAATCAGCTCATCATCCTTTGTTGACTCTAGTTGAGACTTTATCCGACTACACACAACACATTTTGAGAACTCGCTTGTTTTTGACAAGGTCACATTAGCAAACTCTGTATTCCAAACTCTATTGAATGTAGTGCTAGACATTGGCTTGAGACACATACTCTCGAGTGCTTTATTGACATCATGTAAGATGTCTATTTTCTTGTAGGTGTTTGGTATTGCAAGCAAGGTTTCTATGGTACCATCTTCCATAGTTCTACTCTTATGTGGCATTTTCTCTGAGTTATCATCTACAAAAGAGTGCATCAATGCCCTTCCCATTTCTGTATGGTCTCTTCCTTTTCTAATGACACCATCATTACCATGCACTGAGCGTCGAACCCCATTTTCAAACTATTCACGGTAATGATAAAATGAAGTTTTGGAATGCCATGAATTTCGTACCAAGCTCTAGTACAGACCTCATTTCCATTAAAAGAAAATACATAGCAAGTCTTTGCAGTTGCCTTGTTCTTACGCCAAGCAGTCAACATTGTATCATACACATAGTTGGTTCTATTTTGCAAACTTTGTCCCCAAAATTCATTGCGCATAGCCATGACCTTATCTCTATTGGCATATTGACAACACCTCATAGAGAAACAATCTATGGTTGAAACAAGTTGGACAGATGATAGGGATGCTTGATTGGATCTCTTAGAAGGTTTCATAGACATTTTTGGCTTCCTATTCATAAAGCAATATTTTCATTTTTTTGAAATAGGCTCTACCAAACGAGCTGATTCAATCCATGTATCTTGTAATGCGTCACTAGCATGTAAATCCTCATATTGTAACAACGCTTTTCCATCCATAGTTGTCACTCTCTTGATAGGCCAACAAACCAGATTGATGCTGCATACATCAGATTGTGCATAAATAGTAGCCTCACAAGCATAGGATGTTTCAATACCAATACCGATGTTATCTTCACCTAGCACACAAAAGTTCAAGGAATCAAATGGACACACATACATGACAACCCCTTCGGCTACTACATGTGTTTTGCTTTCATCCCAAAGTTAAACCCTCTTATCCTTCCAAACCTCCCTATAGCTCATTCCATCAGACTGTGCCTTGAATGCTCCCATTCCTTTGTGAGTCTCAGACATAGAAACCCCTTCGTAGTGTATCTCATCCATATGTTGTAGCAACCCAGTAATCCATTTCACAATACTGTGAAAAACATCTCCCACTGTCAATGCATCCATTGTTGGAAATGGAATAAGTGATTTCTTTCCTTCACCAATAAGCATTCCTGAGCAATATGCATTTGGGTTTGTCTCACAGACACTCCCAAGGGCAACCTTTTGTGTGGCTACAAACATGCATACTCTATCACTTTGATTAAAATCCATACCTGCAAGAAGGTTTCAATAAATATTTGTTAAGAAAACCATCACAAAATCAGTTTATTGTGAGTATATATGTAGGTGTTTCATTATGATTATATACACAGAGGGCACTATATGTGGTTGTTTCATGATGGGTATACAGAATCCTATGGACTTAGGGCCATATGATGCTATATGTAGGTGGTTCATATTGAGTATGTATAAACCATATGGCCTTTAGTCCATATGATGTTTTATGCAGGTGTTTTGTGTTGAGTAAATATACATCCTGTGGCCTTAGGGCCATAGGGCACTATTTGTAGTTGTCTCACGATGGGTATTTAACATCCTGTGGCCTTAGGGCCATAGGATGTTATATGTAGGTGTTTCGTGATGCAACTATACACATCCTATGGACTGAGGGCCATAGGGCACTATATGTAGTTATCTCACGATGGGTATATAACATTCTATGGACTTATGGCCAATATAGAGCTATATGTGGGTGTTTTGCGATGCAACTGTACACATCCTATGGCCTAAGGGCCATAGGACACTATATGTAGTTGTCTCATGATGGGTATATAACATCCTATGGCCTTAGGGCCATAGGATGCTATATGTAGGTGTTTCACGATGCAACTGTACACATCCTATGGCCTGAGGGCCATAGGGCACTATTTGTAGTTGTCTCATGATGGGTATTTAACATCCTGTGGCATTAGAGCCATAGGATGCTATATGTAGGTGTTTCGTGATGCAACTATACACATCCTATGGACTGAGGGTCATAGGGGACTATATGTAGTTATCTCACGATGGGTATATAACATTCTATGGCCTTAGGGACAATATAGAGCTATATGTAGGTGTTTTGCAATGCAACTGTACACATCCTATGGCCTAAGGGCCATAGGACACTATACATAGTTGTCTCATGATGGGTATATAACATCCTGTGGCCTTAGGGCCATAGGATTCTATATGTAGGTGTTTCGCGATGTAACTGTACACATCCTATGGCCTGAGGGCCATAGGGCACTATTTGTAGTTGTCTCACGATGGGTATTTAACATCCTATGGCATTAGAGCCATAGAATGCTATATGTAGGTGTTTCGTGATGCAACTATACACATCCTATGGACTGAGGGCCATAGGGAACTATATGTAGTTATCTCACTATATAACATTCTATGGCCTTATGACCAATATAGAGCTATATGTAGATGTTTTGCGATGCAACTGTACACATCCTATGGCCTAAGGGCCATAGGACACTATATGTAGTTGTCTCATGATGGGTATATAACATCCTGTGGCTTTAAGGCCATAGGACACTATATGTAGTTGTCTCATGATGGGTATATAACATCCTGTGGCCTTAGGGCCATAGGATGCTATATGTAGGTGTTTCGCGATGCAACTGTACACATCCTATGGCCTGAGGGCCATAGGGCACTATTTGTAGTTGTTTCACGATGGGTATTTAACATCCTACGGCATTAGAGCCATAGGATGCTATATGTAGGTGTTTCGTGATGAAACTATACACATCCTATGGAATGAGGGCCATAGGGAACTATATGTAGTTATGTCACGATGGGTATTTAACATTCTATGGCCTTAGGGCCAATATAGAGCTATATGTAGGTGTTTTGCGATGCAACTGTACACATCCTATGGTCTAAGGGCCATAGGACACTATACATAGTTGTCTCATGATGGGTATATAATATCCTATGGCCTTAGGGCCATTGGATGATATATGCAGGTGTTTCGCAATGCATACATACACATCCTATGGTCTAAGGGGCATAGGGCACTATATGTAGTTGTCTCATGATGGGTCTATAACATTCTATGGCCTTAGGACCATAGGGCACTATATGTAGGTGTTTTGTGTTGACTATATATAAATCATATGGACTTTAGTCTATATGATGTTTTATCAAGGCGTTTTGTATTGAGAGCGATAGGGCGCTATATGTAGTTGTCTCATGATGGGTATATAGCATCATGTGGCCTGAGGGAAACAATGAGTTTGTATACATCCTTTGGACTTAGGTCCATGGGATGCTATATGTAGGTGTATTGATATGATTATATATATACATCCTATGGCCTTAGGTCCATAGGGCCCTATATGTAGGTGTTTCATGATGACTATATGAACATCCTACGGACAAAAGGCCATAGGATGCTATAGTTGATGTTTCTAGCTAAACATATATAGATCTTATGGATTTATGACCACAAGGTCCATAGCCTAGGGAGTGATTATATATATACATCCTATGGCCTTAGGTCCATAGCGCCCTATATGTAGGTGTTTCATGATGACTATACGAGCATCCTACGGACAAAAGGCCATAGGATTCTATAGTTGATGTTTCTAGATAAATATATATAGATCTTATGGATTTATGACCACAAGGTCTCCTCAATTCGTGTTTTGTGGTGAGCTATATATGCATCCTATGGACTTTGGGCCATAGGGTGCTATATATAGTGATTTCAGAAAGCTAGAGCCTACCAGGACATAAGGGGGTACGTATGAGCCGCACGATATGCCACGTGGTGCATCCACATTCATTGATAATATGCCACAACCATTGATTATATCTAGAGACCGTGTCTCAAGTAGTCCCGTGGATGTACATCCATATGACATGTTTATGTCTTTGAAGGGACATAAAAAACAATGGTGTGCACGTATCGCATGATCAAATGTATGATCAAATTGCACCTTTACAAGCCTCTTCGCAAATACGCACCAGCACCTTTGCAACCTATTCTAGTATATGACCTCCTCATTTAAATACTATTTGTATAAATATATACATGTATGTTGCATGTATACTTACACTTTCAAAACACGTGCAATTAGTGCGCAATTGCATGTGGCGAAAAAAGCCTTTTTTTTTTGCTTATCCCAAATTTTTCTAAAATGTGTTTTCAAGTCTCCTGATCAATACTGCACGGAAAAATATCGCACTTTTTTCGAGGGAAAATTCTTTAATTTTGAATGTTTTTTAGTGTATTTTTCAGTATGTGATTTTGGTCCCGGGACGGAGATTTCGACCATGGGTGTCGTTCCACTCGTAGCGAATGACACGGGAATTGACAAAGTCTCACGTATGACTCCTTTGGTATGACTCTCCTCAAGAAAACGATTATAAACTCTTCAAAAATCAAAATAAAAGAGAGCGGGAAGTTTAGGTTTAAAACTTGGAAGTCAAATTTTGAATTTTGAAATTTTAACCTAATCTCTATCTCTCTCTTTCTTTCTCTCTCTCTCTCTTT
Organism: Adiantum capillus-veneris; assembly: GCF_014529385.1. NCBI lineage: Eukaryota > Viridiplantae > Streptophyta > Polypodiopsida > Polypodiales > Pteridaceae > Adiantum > Adiantum capillus-veneris. The sequence goes on along the minus strand of NC_140940.1, from coordinate 110,493,982 downwards.
CTTTTCAAAAATTTCAAAACCCTAGTCTTCTCTCTCGAGCACAGCTCTGCGTGCTCCTTGCTTCTCTCCTAAACGCCCTCCTTGCTCCTCTCCTAAACGCCCTCCGTGCGCCCTCCCTACGCCTCTCCCAAATGCCTCTTTTGCGCCCCTCTGTCGCCCTTGCTGTGCCTGTGGTGCCGCCCTCTCATGACATCGAATAGCCGCCCATTTCCGCCCTATGGTGCCACCTCTTTCGCGTTCTCTCTCCCTCTCTACGCAGTGCCTTACAGGTAAGCTCAATCTTTAAAAAAATTTTTTATTACCGCTCTCTATAAAAAAATAGTAAAACTGTAAAACAGTAAAACTATAAAATAGTAAAACTGTAAAACATTAAAACTGTAAAACAATAAAATTGTAAAATAGTAAAACTGTAAAACATTAAAACAGTAAAACAGAAAAACAGAAAAGAACTAACCTTTCTGTTGGTGTGAGATAGGTCCTAGAAAGAGGAGATGTGGTGAATGACGATGCCACTGGTAGATATTGAAGCCCTTTATGAATGGGGAGATAAATAGTTGTTTGGAGTGAGAGAGAAAGGAGAGTAAGAGAGACAAACAAAGGAGAGGAAGCTGAGAGAGAGGGAGGACTGATATTAAGGCCAAATTAACAATTTAAATCCGAGAGAGAGAGAGAGAGAGAGAGAGAGAGAGAGAGAGAGAGAGAGAGAGAGAGAGAGAGAGAGAGAGAGAGAGAGAGAGAGAGAGAGAGAGAGAGAGAGAGAGAGAGAGAGCACCTTGTGGCCCTGGGGCCGTAGGGTGTCAACGTAGAGCATAGAGGGGTTTAGGGTAGCATAGATCACACCTGGGCCCTGCGCCATAGGGTGTTAATGTAGAGCATTTAGGTTTTTTTAAATTATTTCCATGGAGCATGGCACCTTGTTGTCGTAAAACAATAGAAGAAAAACCTAGAGAAACGGTGGTTTCTTATTAGCAAATGGCACAACCGCCATTAGATGCCCAGATATAGACCATGGAGAGTTTTCCTTAGTATTCAACAAACCCTATGGCCATAAAGAGAGTATCGTATGGCCATAGGTTGCCAAAAAACCCTCATAGTGGTTTCTAGCATACAGGGTTCCATATAGAGCATAGATCCGTTCTTACTAGCATAGAGTGGACCCTATGGACTTTAGGCAAAAGGGTGCCAATATAGAGCATGGAGAGACTCTTACTAGAATAGAGGGGACCCTATGGCCTTCAAGCCACATGGTGCCAATATAGAGAAAATAATGTTTTTTATTGACAAATATAGCTCCCTATGGCATACATGGGACCCTATGGCCTGAAGGCCATAGGTTCCTAATATAGAGCATAGAGCATAGAGCATAGAGCATAGAGGGTTTTTTTGAAAGAATGAGGGCACCTTGTGGCCTTGGGGCCATAGGATCTTACTAGTATAGAGGGGACCCTACGGCCTTCAGCCCTCGATGGCATAGAGAGAATCCTATGGCCCTGGGTCACTAAAATAAAACTACACATAGAATCTTTAGAAGGGCAGACAGGGTGTGGCTACAAAGGACACCCTATGGCCTTATGGCCATAGGGTCTCACATCAAAATAGAGGGAATCATATGGCCCCAGGGCACAATATGGCCATAAGGCCATAGGGTGTCACTTCATACTAGAGGCCATATGATCTCATCTCATACTAGAGGGTAACCTATGGCCCTAGGGCACCCTATGGACATAAGTCCATAGGGTTTCACCTCATACTAAAGATTAACATATGGCACTAAGTCACCCTATGACCATAAGGCCATAGGGTGGTCTCACATCGTACTATAGGGTGACCAATGTCCCATCTGGCCATAGGGTGTCAATGTACAATCTCAAGGGTCATAGGGTTCCCTATGTTCCTATTGAAGATCCTATGGCCCTAGGGCCATAGGATCACATGGTGCTCTATGTCAAAAGGAACAATAGGGCCACAAGATCTCTAAAAGGAACAATATGGTTTCCTAGGGCCATAGGACCACAAGTTGCCCTATGTCCCATCTGGAGATCTTGTGGCCCGAGGGTCATAGGGTGGCAATGTGCAATCTCAAGGGCCATAGTGTTCCCTATTTTCCTTTTGGAGATCTTATGGCCCTAGGGCCCTAGGGGCATGGGGCTGCCATGTTGCCCGTTAATGTGCACCATGGGGTTCCCTATGCTCGTTATGGCCACCCTTGGGCCCTAGGATGCCCTCCAGTATGATGTGAGACCCTATGGACTTAGGGTCACAGGGTGCCCTATGTTCCTTTTGAAAACCCTGTGGCCCAAGGTCAATAGGGTGGCGATGTACAATCTCAAGATGCATAGGCTTCCCTAGGGTCCATTTAGAGATTCTATGGCACTAGGGCCATATGATCCCCAAAAGGAACATATGGCCCTAGGGCCATATGATCAAAGGATGCCCTATATCTCATCTTAATTCCTTGTGTCCATAGGGTGCCAATGTACAATCTCAAGGGCCATAGGATTCCATAAGTTCCATTTGGAGATCCTATGACCCTAGGGCCATAGGATCACAAGGTGTCCTATCTCCCATCTGGAGACCTTTGTGGCCTAAGTGCCATAGGGTCAAAGGGTGCCCTATGTTCCATCTAGAGACCTTGTGGCCCAAAGGTGATAGGGTAGGAATGTACAATCTCAAGGGCCATAGGGTTCCCTATGTTCCTTTTGGAGATCCTATGGCATTAGATCCATGGGAGCTCCAAAAGAAACATAAGGAACCTAGGGCCATAGGATCAAAGGGTGCTATATGTCCCATCTTTAGAACTTGTGCCCCAAGGGCCATAGGGTAGGATTGTACAATCTCAAGGGCCATAGGGTTCTCTATGTTCCTTCTGAAGATCCTATGGCCCTCGGGCCATAAGATCTCCAAAAGGAACATATGGCCCTACTGCCATAGGATCATAGGGTTTAGGGTGTCTCATCTACAGATCTTGTGGCCCAAGGGCCATAGGATAGGAGTGTACAATTCCAAGGTCCATAGGGTTTTGTATGTTCCTTTTAGAGATCCTATGGCCCTAGGACCATAAAATCTCCAAAAGGAACATAAGGAACCTAGAGCCATAGGATCAAAGGGTGCTCCATGTCCCATATGGAGACCTTGTGGCCTAAGGGCCATAGGGTGGGAATGTACAATCTCAAGCGCCATAGGATTCCCTCTGTTCCTTTTGCCATAGGATCTCCAAAAGAAACATAAGGAACCTAGGTCCATAGGATCAAAGGGTGCCATATGTCCCATCTACAAACCTTGTGGCCCAAGGGCCATAGGGTAGGAATGTACAATCTTAAGGCCCATAGGGTTCCATATGTTTCTTTTGAAGATCCTATGGCCCTATGATCATAGGATCTCCAAAAGGAACATATGGCCCTAGGCCATAGGATCACAGGGTGCCTTGTGTCCCATCTAGAGATCTTATGGCCCAAGGGCCATAGCGTGGCACTGTACAATCTCAAAGGCCATAGGATTCTCTATGTTCCTTATGGGGATCGTATGGTACTAAGGCCATAGGATCTCCAAAAGGAACATAAGGAACCTAGGGCCATAGGATCAAAGAATGCCCTATGTCCCATCTACAGACCTTGTGGCCCAAGGGCCATAGGGTGGGAATGTACAATCTCAAGGGCCATACGGTTCCCTATGTTCCTTTTGGATATCCAATGGCCCTAGGGCCATAGGATCACCAAAACGAACATAAGGAACCTAGGGCTCTAGGATCAAAGAATGCCCTATGTCCCATCTAGAGACCTTGTGGCCCAAGGGCCATAGGGTGGGAATGTACAATCTCAAGGTCCATATGGTTCCCTATGTTCCTTTTGGAGATCCAATGGACCTAGGGCCATAGGATCTCCAAAACAAACATAAGAAATCTATGGCCATAGGATCAAAGGGTGCCTTATGTCCCATCTAGAGACCTTGTGGCCCAAGGGCCATAGGGAGGTAAGGTAAAATCTCAAGGGCCATATTGTTCCCTATGTTCCTTTTCAAGATCTTATGGCCCTAGGGCCATAGGATCACAGGGTGCCTTGTGTCCCATCTAGAGAGCTTATGGCCCAAGTGCCATAGGGTGACACTGTACAATCTCAACCGCCATATGGTTCTCTATGTTTTTTATGGGGATCCTATAGCCCTAGGACGATAGGATCTCCAAAAGGAACATAAGGAACCTAGGTCCATAGGATCAAAGAATGCCCTATGTCCCATCTATAGACCTTGTGGCCCAAGGGCCATAGGATGGGAATGTACAATCTCAAGGGACATATGGTTCCCTATGTTCCTTTTGGAGATCCAATAGCCCTAGGCCCATAGGATCTGCAAAACAAACATAAGGAACCTATGGCCAGAGGATCAAAGGGTGCCTTACGTCCCATCTAGAGACCTTGTGGCCCAAGGGCCATAGGGGGGAAAGGTACAATCTCAAGGGCGATATTTTTCTCTATGTTCCTTTTGGAGATCTTATGGACCTAGGGCCATAGGATCACAGGGTCGCTTGTGTCCCATCTAAAGAGTTTATGGCCCAAGGGCCATAGGGTGACACTGTACAATCTCAAGGGCCATATGGATCTCTATGTTCCTTATGGGGATCCTATGGCCCTAGGGCCATAGGATCTCCAAAAGAGCCTAGGTCCATAGGATCAAAGAATGCCCTATGTCCCACCTACAGACCTTGTGTCCCAAGGACCATAGGGTGGGAATGTACAATCTCAAGGGCCATATGGTTCCCTATGTTCCTCTTGGCGACCCAATGGCCCTAGGTTCCCAAGGGCCATAGGGTGGGAATGTACAATCTCAAGGGCCTCTATGTTCCTTATGGGGATCCTATGGCCCTAGGGCCATAGGATCTCCAAAAGGAACATAAGGAACCTAGGTCCATAGGATGAAAGAATGTCCTATTGAGGGCGAGCTTTTTGAAATGGGGCCTCTAAACCCAAACCAATGGGCCTACCCTCACAAAATGTTCGTAAAGAGGTACGCACACTACTTGGGGCACCACCTTCTTTTGGGAGTGGAGAAGGAAACCAATCAAAATGACACTTGCACTCACCCACTCAAGCAACACACTTTGAAAACCCCCTTACTCTATATACACTTTGGACACTTGAACACCATCAACGATTATGCAACCCAATGCCGTGCATCAAAATGAGATATGCAATTTGTGGAATAGCATTCACCTTCTCCCCATAAGAATACCCATAATACATCCAAACTCTTCCTCTCTCAAGCACTCATCAAAAAATCATGCTCACAAGACTTGCCTCTCAAACACACAAGAGAATCAACTACATCAAACTAACACATTTTGCATAGAGAGCTCATCTCCATCTATGCAATGCCGTGACATAAATAAAATCACCATGAGAGGTAGCCACATGCATATGTAATGAAGCAAAAGAGAGTTGGAGTGAGAAATTTCTTTAGACCAATTGAATAAGTGTGGAGAAACAAACCAATGGTAAATTGAGAATAGAACACTTACTTGATTTCTCGCACACCTTTTAAGGGGAGAACCGACGCTTGCTAACCATCACGAATTGCGACACTTGAAAGTTTTGAAGATGATTTCATGATCATTAACATAACCATGAGAGAGATCATGATGTATTTACAAGTTATTGAGGTGCTACAAATGATTTATTGGGTTGATGGAGTAAGAGATTGTAGAATGGAAAGAGTGGAGAATAGAGTTGCACTTCCTCCAAAGAGGAAGGTTAGGAGGGAGGATGTGAAAGAGGGAGAGTTGGGGTTTTCTCTACTATTGATCAAGAAACAACATGAAGTTGAAAATATAGGTGTGTGTGTGTCCTTGAGTCTCTCCAAGGGGGGCTATTTATAGTTGTGTAGGAGTGGGATTATGCTACACTTAATTAGAGTAAGTGATTAGACCTAATTAAGTGTCCTTTGACCACTCATTGAATATTGGACATAAAAGGGACTATTTATTCACCAAAAATATCATTTTAGACCGTGAAGACTCCATAGGGGTGCATAATGTAGGTGGGCCCCACCATGAGGCCCTACGGAAGGCTCCTGCGGGGTATCTCAACTTGTCTATCTTGGCATTTAGAAAGCATCTTTAGGTTGGTCCCATCACATGCAAGCGACCTTGAACACTCATTGCTCTTCTAGAAGATGAGTAGGGGAAAAATAAGATCTCACCCTCTTGATTTACTTGATTTACAGTTCCCTTTTGCTGCGAATCTGTCAGATTTACACTATTTTGACCATAACTTTTTACCTGTAGCTCGGAATGACATGCTTCAAAAGGCAAAATTGACCTTCTCAACATGTTTGATATGAATTTGAACTATTCTTCACGCCCATGCACCAAGGAATTCGGTTTGGAAGGTCCACACTAGGCTAGGGAACCTTTTGCTTCAAAGTCTTCTTGTATGGGCCCTTTGCTTGTATGCATCCAAGGGGAATCATGCTTTTTCAAAATGCTATGATGCTTAAACAAATAGAGGAGGGCCCAATATTATTTGCTTGTGAAGAGAATATACAATTGGAGTCTTTTTTGAAAGGAGAAAAACTATATATATATATTCTTAAGAGATATTGGGCCACCTATGTAGGGGGCATAGAAGACTTGTAGAGAGGGACCATAATCTTTGGTAAAGACAAGTGGAGAGTTGATTTCCATGGGAATTTATCTATATGGGGTGGAAGATGGATATATTATTTTTCTACTACTAATTCAAAAGAGGTAAGAAAGTTTGGGGGTATATAGTTGGTTATTGTATGCTTATTCTATTTACAAAGCAAAAAAGAAAAGGGTGGTAATATAAATATATGACTAAGGTGACATTTTTGAGAAGAGTATAATGTATGTGTCGCCACAAAGGTTAAACGAAGAGGGGGAATTTACTCTAGATAACTTAATAGAGTAGAAAAATATATACACATATGAGGAAGAGGACGTTGAGTAGGCTGAGAAATGTTGCAAAAAGATGGTTACCATTTTATGCCACTCATATTAGCCCTCCCCCAAGCCTAAAGATATTCATATCTTTAGGAGGACGGTGTTGCTCTTTTTTTTCTTTCTTTCTTTTTTTTCTCTTTTTTTGTCATTTTTCCTTTTTTTTTTTTTTTCAATAGGAGGAGTGTCATGCACTCTTTTACTCCATTAGACCTGCTTTTCATTACCTCAATCCCATAAATCGGAGATGGGAGGGTTGCCTTGGGTATGTTCAGATTCCAAGTCTGGTTCTTCTTTGCACATCAAAGCTTTAAAAATAGGGGGAGCATTTGCCAAGCCGAAGGGAGCCATGCCAATTTGGAGCTTAGACGATGTAGGCAGATGACTGCCTATCAACGGATTGATACGTTGAAAGTAGGGCTTTAATCTCCATCCATTGACTGTGGTCTTGTGGAGTTTTCCTGATAAATCTACTAATCTGTAACTACCATTCTCAAACTTTGTTTTTATCATGAAAGGTCCCTCCCATCTTTGCAAAAACTTTTTGTCAAGTCGAGTATCAAGTCGGTTATCATAGCGAAGAAACAACATACCTTCCTTCAATCCTTTCCCCTTGAGCTTCTTGTTGATTTTATCCCTTTGGCTTGTCGCTTTGGTGATGTAGTGATCAATGGACTCTTCTCTATCTAGCTCAAGTCGTTGGAGATCTAAGATCCTTTCATGTAGGACCTCCTTTGGTTTTTTTGCCACTCTTGCAAGAACGCGCAAGCTTGAGAGCTCTACCTCAATGGGGAGAAGTGCTTCCTGTCCATAAACTAGATGAAAAGGGGTGAATTGGGTAGATACCTTGAAAGATGTCCTATACGCCCAAAGAGCAGCCGTCAAATGGCGATCCCAATCATTAGGCCGGTCCACAACCTGTTTAGAAATGATCTTACATATCATTCCATTCACTTTTTCCACCAATCCATTGCATTGAGGATAGTAGGGTGTGAAATGCAGGTGTTTCACTTTTAACCTCCTCAAGAGATCATTCAGAAGGTCAGCCCTAAAACCCGGGCCTCGATCTGATAAGATTTCTAGGGGTGTTCCAAACCTACTACAAATATGATCAAAAATAAACTTTGATACCTCTTCAGCTGTGATTCGGGTTGTGCTTGTTGCTTCCGCCCATCGTGTCATGTAGTCAACACCCATGATGATGAAAACCTTCCCTGTAGAAGTACGAGGTAGGGGACCTATTGCATCCACACCCCACTTTTCAAAAGGGCCATAAGATATTATTGGGACTCGAGGCTCATATGTTAGTCGTCTATCCCCAGCAATTTGGCATGGCTTACATGCTTTACACCAATATTGGACATCACGATGTAAGCTCGGCCAAATAAACCCTGCTTGTAAAATCTTCCTACTTGTAATATCTTGAGAAAAGTGACCACCACAGACATCATCATGACATGAAAGAAGAATTTTCTCTATCTCTTGCACACCTGGTACTCTCCTCAAGACCAAATCTTTCCCTTTGTGATATAAATCATCCCCGATCAACTGGTAAGGTGTGGCCTTCTTAACTAGTCTATGTCTTTGCACCTTGTCTAAGTGTTTGGGACACTCACCTGCTTGTAGAAAGAAGATAATGTCTTTTAGCTCCTCTTGACCTTGATATTTGGGTTCATATAGTTTCACACCTCCTACCGCCATTTGAAGCTTTTCATTTGCGAGTAAGTCTGCTTCCTTGTTATGAGTTCTCACAATGTGTTGTACCTGTGTTGCTTTAAAACCCTTCATCAAAGCTCTTACACTACTAAGACACTCAAACAATGTACGATTCTTGCACCTCCAAGTCCCTTGGATTTGCCTGACCACTAGCAAAGAATCACCTTTTATAATAAGTCTTTGTATGCCTAATTCTTTGCATTCTTCTAACCCAAGGGTTAGAGCAGCATACTCAGCCTCATTGTTAGAGTGAACATTGGGTAGAGTGATACCTTTTCTAACCATTACCTCCTTTTGTGGGTTTAAAATGAGGATCCCCCCTGCTACTTTGTCTTGTTGGCGTTGATAGGCTCCGTCAAAGCATAAAGTATGGGCATTATCAATCTCCTTCACTTTGAACTGTTTTGAGCCTTCCTCTCTTTGTAGTCGCGATCCTTCCCTTTCTCTCACTTTGTAGGTGAGAATGTCTGCAAGTCCTGTTCTTGTGCTATCTTCTACAAGGAAAGTGTATTCAAATTCTTGGAGTTCAAGCACCCACTTTGCTATTCTAGATGAGAGGCTCATGTGTTGTACTACATATGGTAGATTGTGCTCTAAGGTGAGAAAAACAAATGGCACAGGGAGAAGATACGATCGAAACTTCCTTACTGCAAACAAGATTGCAAAGACCACTTTCTCCATTTCAGTGTATCCCTTCTCGGCTGGAGTCATCACCTTGCTTGCAAAATAGATCGGCCTCATGTATGATGTTATAGGATCTTTTTGCATCAAAACAACACCAATTGCTTCGAAACCTACACTTGGAGTGACATAGTAAGTCTCCTTTGGATCTGGTGGCATTAGGATTGGGAGAGAGCTAAGAATGCCCTTCACTTCCTCAAAACATTTTGCATGTTCCCTCCCCCATTCAAATGTAGATTGGCTTGCCAACCTATGCAAAGGGGCGATGGATTCTGCTAGGAGATGGATGAAGCGAGACATGTACCTCACTTTGTGGTTGAAGGTCATTAGCTCCTTTGTTGTTGTTGGTGGAGATAATGACAAAAGGGCCTCTACTTTAGAGGGATCCACTTGAATTCCCTGTGAAGAAACCACATGGCCTAGAAAAACCACCTGAGATTCACCGATATGACACTTCTCTGGGTTGAGTTGTCCCCCAAATTGATGGAGCCTCTTAAGCCCCTCTTCAACCTTTTGGCAGTGAAGTGATCTACAACTATAAATACAGAAATCATCCATAAAGACTCTTATAGATTTTCCAAAAAATGGCTGAAATACAAATATTGTGAATCTCATAAGGGTGCTAGGAGCATTGGTGAGCCCAAAAGGCATTACTCTGAATGCAAAACATCCCCAAGGTGTGATGAAGGTGGTTTTTGGTTGGTCCTCTTCTGCTATTCTAATTTGAAAATATCCTGAATACCCATCACACACAGTGTAGCATTCGTGACCTGCTACTTCATTCAAAATTTCATCTTGGAAAGGGAGAGGGAAGTGGTCCCTCTTTGTCGCAGCGTTGAGGGATTTGTAATCCACGCAGACCCTCCACTTACCATTCTTCTTGGGAGTGACTACAATAGGTGATACCCATTCAGAGTTGGATACTGGATAGATGAAGCCAGCCTTCAAGAGTCGATTCACTTCTTGTAGGAGAGCCTTTTGTTGCACAGATCCTAGTCGCCTTAACTTTTGAGCCACGGGTTTGGTCCCTGGTTTCAATTCAATTCGATGCTCTATTACATCTACACCTCTTATTTGTGAGTAGTCAGTGATAAACAAATTGGGATACCTCCTTAACATATTGATGTAGGACCTCTTCTCCTCACAAGTAAGATCTTTTGCAAGCATCTTCTCAAATCCTTCTTCAAGGTGGTGGCATCTTTCATCCCCTCGTGTGTGATTGTCTGTTGGCTTTTCTTCTACTGGAACATCTTGAGTGTTGGCGTTGAATACAATTCCCATTACCTCCAAAGAAGACTCCTCTTCACTGGTTGATGCTTCCTCATCACTTGAGTAAGGACTCTCCTCCTCGCTCTCTTCATCTGCCGTGGTTTCATAGTTGATATCTAGTTGCTTTCCTTCTCGCCAATCATACACCACCGGTTGACCCTTCTTAAGAATCAAACGACCACTTCCTCATTTTTGATCTGCATTCACAGCAATGAGCCAAGGCCTCCCTAGGATGATGGGATAGCCCTCCCCCTTAGCTGGCATAACATACATATCCACTCGTGCATCTATGTTACATACAGAGACTTTTACATTTTCAATGATCCCCAAACACTTCACACTTGAGTTGTTGGCTAGCCTAGCTTGACAATTAGAGGACTTTGTAATTTCAAGCCCTAACCTGTTCATTGATTTTTCCGTGATCACACACATTTGAGCTCCACCATCAACATATACATTAGACACCTTTTTACCCCTTATGTAGGCATCCACAATGGGTTCCACATCTTTTTGTAGCTTTGAGGCCACAACCTTAATGGAAAGATTTGCTTTCTTTTTTGGAATTCTTGTACTTACCAACTTTGGCCATTGCCTTCTTACTTTGGCTGTGTCATAAAATCTAATATCTAACTAACCCAAATGATTTTCTCATATTAAATTGATCACTTAATGTGGGAGAATAAACGGGAACAAGTGTTAAGATATAGGTATGTGCTTTTAGATCTATCTCAACACGGGGCCAATGTAAAGGGGCCCAAAAGGGAGATGGTCTATCAAAGAGCAAGGCTAACCAATGGAGCATAAGACCTTAGGGTTAGCTTCATTGAAGACCTCCAATAAATGTGTGTAAAAGTCCTTTTGACCTTAAGTAAGCTAGGGCTGAGCTTGAGGTGGGAACCCGGCCCAAGCTCGAGGTGCTTGTCCTGCTTGAGGTGCTTGTCATGCTTGAGGTGTTTTTCATGCTTGAGGTGCTTGATTAAGATGCTTGAGGTGCTTGATTAAGATGCTTGAGGTGCTTGACTGGCTCCATGCTTGAGGTGCTTGACTTGCTGCATGATTAAAGTACTTGAGGTGCCTTGAGAAGATTGCCTGAGATGCTTGTGGGAACCCCCCCTAGTTCAAGTGCTTTGTCATGCTTGGTGAGTAAGGTGCTTGATCACCTAAAAGTCAAAAGCATTCCTACAAGAGGGGGGGCGAGCCCTTTTCCTAGGGCCTAGAGAGAGAACTCCCACTCACACACACACAAGGGAAGCCCATCTTGAAGAGGCAGCAAGGACACATGTCAGGCCCCTACCCATGTTACCTTCATGTGTTGCTTGAAGCCTATTGGCTAGGCTTCAAAGGGGTCCAATGATAAATTACATGAATTATCTAATTGTTTTAGCATTTATCAAGTCCTCTCTCTCAAAGGGGAAAGGGGGACACTTGTCCCAAGGCTACCCATGTTGCTTGTAATGGCTCCTGCTTGTGATTGGCTAGGCCTGGAGGGGTCCAATGAGCTTCAGGCATGAGCTACAAGGGGGGGTCGACCCAAGCAAGCTAGGGGGGTGCCTAGGGGGTATACTCACCCACACACACTCACAAGCACTCTCATTGTGTGATATGCAAAGTGCAAGAGCTCCCTCTCCAAGCAAGTAGAGGTTGAGAGCCTACACCAACACTCTTGGCTATGGAGTGCAAATCCAACCAAGAGCCATGCTTCAATGCTTAAGCTTGCCATCTCCTTCTTCTTCATTACTATGCTATTATGTATGCTAGCAACAAGAGTATGATAAGTGAGGAACTAATTCTTTCTCCTACGAAATGTTTCTTCTTCCTCTTCCCTACCCTCATTCCCTGCTAGCTCTCTCCACCTTCGAAGGTGTTTGAGGTCTTGGGACTGAGGCTTGGGATAGTTAAAGCTTTCTTCAAGTTTATGTTATGTTTGTGGTGCATGAAGCCTTCCATCTTCATGGCATCACCTAGGTCACAAGGAACACAAAGACTGTATTGTAACAAGTCTCTCTTTATGGGAGAAATCATAATACAAATGCCTATTGGAGGGGGGACCGGCTCCACATAAATCCGGTCCTCAATTGTTGTCATGTTCTCTAAACTCTCTCTCTTGCAAAAGTATTGTCTATGCCAAGTTAACTAATTGCTATGATTATGTTGCTATCTTCAATTATGTATACCCGCTATGCTCACAAAATCATTTCTTGAAAGTACTCTCATTAAATTCCGCTATTCTCAAATTGAATAGGCAAATTCCATTACAGGCTGATAGGTGTAGAAGTTGAGGCCATGAAATGTTTGGCTTTTGGGTTTGTAAATCCACCAGGATGTTGTAGGGCTCTAGCTCCTTTCCCAATGGGAAGTCGTTGATACCAATTTCCCTTCGCCTTGATCTTTTCTTCCTGCTACTTTCAGCTTCTTCCATCTTTGACTTCTTCTTCTTGTCCCTTCTGGCTGAATTTGTTCCTTCACTTCTCATGTCTTCATCCTTATCATGTGCTCTTGTGCGTTTTTCTACCGGCATAACATCAAAGTTTAGAGTATGCTCATCTATTACCTCTTCTAGCTTGATGATGTTGACTCCTCTTTCTTCCTCCTCATGTGGGACGGGAGGTATATTTGCTGGTGGTGGTGGTCGTCGAAGGATTTGTGGGCCTTGAGCTTGTTCTTGTTGCACAGTGAGAGGAGGCGGTCTAGGGGGATATATGTCTCCCGGAAGTCGCCTTGGATGTGGAAAATTGTACATGCCATGGCCCATTTCATTGCAATTCCAACATCGCAACTCTTGAGCTTGTCTTCGTTGATTGCGATTCCCTTCTCTTGGTTGTCGTTGTTGAGGTAGGCCTTGTACTAGATTCAGAGTGAGGTTCTCAAGCTGTTGAGTTAGCCTTTGTAAAACCTCTTGTTGAGAGTTATCTCCTATTTGTGAAGATTGTGCAAGAGGGGCCCTAATTGGTGCTTCCATGGTTTGTGAAGACTCCCTCTCACTCACTTCATTCAAACCCCTTGCTCTATGTGCTTGGAAGTGTAGTTTTCTAAACTTGATGATGGCTACCTCACGTGCTTCTTCGAAGGTGGATGGGAATTTTAGCTCTACTTTAGCCTTTAAAAGTGGATACAAGCCAACCATGAATCTCTCTTTTTTTAGAAAGTTAGGTGTCCCACCATGATTTTCTAATGTAGCCTCCCACCTACCCCATAGATTGACAAAGGTTGCTTCATAAGAGGGATAGTCTTCAAGTGATACCTGCTTATGCCCAATAAGACATTTCCATAGTCCTTCAGAAGTATCACCTTGCCCGAACTTGGAGAGGAATCTTGCTCGCAGTCTCTCCCAATTGGACTTGATTTGGGGTTGCAAGGTCTCATACCATGATTTAGCTTCTGCTTTTAGAACCAACGGGAAGGCTCGTAGCTTTACTTCCTCTTCATCTCTCCCGGATATGAGATGTGCCATCTCCAAGTTGTCAAGAAACTCTTGCGCATCTTCCCCACTTCTTGCATAGAACGTGGGAAAAGAACTTGACATTTTGTTTAGACTTTTTTAAATCTCTTTTTTCAAAGAAACTTTTCTCTTACAGGCCGCACAAGATTATTGACACTATAAATCTGATTACATTAAAATGAAGATGTACACATCCATTGTTAATTCGTACTTTATCATAGGTAGAATAAATGGATTAATTGAAGCATTGATTTCATTGAGGCGAGTGGATCCAAATATCCTCCTTATGATAGACTGAAACCTAAACTTAGTTGCAATGATTATATGAATGGATTGCCGAGCAATAGGCCTAAAAGGTTCATTATTTTGATCGTGATTCATGTGCTACTCCTCGTTGTTGGTTTGAAGACCTCGTTCCTTCATATGGCCCTTGAGCACCCCTTCACCACTCCTTGTTCCTGCCTTTAAAACAAAATGAAAACGTGAACATCAAAAGAAGTTTCATAATTGATGATTGGAAGTATAATTGGATTGGGTGATGCCAGTATTTCTCTAAGTCTTTCTGCACCAAACATAAAAACAATGCGTTGCTGGAAAAAGACTTTTCTATCTATGTGAACATTTACTCTAATGTGTTGTGCAAAATGAAATGGATAGATGGGAACTCCATTATTCATCACTAAAGAATTTAAAGGTAACTTGGAAATATGTTCCTCAGTGGGGGCACCACTTTATGAGGGCGAGCTTTTTGAAATGGGGCCTCTAAACCCAAACCAATGGGCCTACCCTCACAAAATGTTCGTAAAGAGGTACGCACACTACTTGGGGCACCACCTTCTTTTGGGAGTGGAGAAGGAAACCAATCAAAATGACACTTGCACTCACCCACTCAAGCAACACACTTTGAAAACCCCCTTACTCTATATACACTTTGGACACTTGAACACCATCAACGATTATGCAACCCAATGCCGTGCATCAAAATGAGATATGCAATTTGTGGAATAGCATTCACCTGCTCCTCATAAGAATACCCATAATACATCCAAACTCTTCCTCTCTCAAGCACTCATCAAAAAATCATGCTCACAAGACTTGCCTCTCAAACACACAAGAGAATCACTTACATCAAACTAACACACTTTGCATAGAGAGCTCATCTCCATCTATGCAATGCCGTGACATAAATAAAATCACCATGAGAGGTAGCCACATGCATATGTGATGAAGCAAAAGAGAGTTGGAGTGAGAAATTTCTTTAGACCAATTGAATAAGTGTGGAGAAACAAACCAATGGTAAATTGAGAATAGAACACTTACTTGATTTCTCGCACACCTTTTAAGGGGAGAACCGACGCTTGCTAACCATCACGAATTGCGACACTTGAAAGTTTTGAAGATGATTTCATGATCATTAACATAACCATGAGAGAGATCATGATGTATTTACAAGTTATTGAGGTGCTACAAATGATTTATTGGGTTGATGGAGTAAGAGATTGTAGAATGGAAAGAGTGGAGAATAGAGTTGCACTTCCTCCAAAGAGGAAGGTTAGGAGGGAGGATGTGAAAGAGGGAGAGTTGGGGTTTTCTCTACTATTGATCAAGAAACAACATGAAGTTGAAAATATAGGTGTGTGTGTGTCCTTGAGTCTCTCCAAGGGGGGCTATTTATAGTTGTGTAGGAGTGGGATTATGCTACACTTAATTAGAGTAAGTGATTAGACCTAATTAAGTGTCCTTTGACCACTCATTGAATATTGGACATAAAAGGGACTATTTATTCACCAAAAATATCATTTTAGACCGTGAAGACTCCATAGGGGTGCATAATGTAGGTGGGCCCCACCATGAGGCCCTACGGAAGGCTCCTGCGGGGTATCTCAACTTGTCTATCTTGGCATTTAGAAAGCATCTTTAGGTTGGTCCCATCACATGCAAGCGACCTTGAACACTCATTGCTCTTCTAGAAGATGAGTAGGGGAAAAAAAAGATCTCACCCTCTTGATTTACTTGATTTACAGTTCCCTTTTGCTGCGAATCTGTCAGATTTACACTATTTTGACCATAACATTTTACCTGTAGCTCGGAATGACATGCTTCAAAAGGAAAAATTGACCTTCTCAACATGTTTGATATGAATTTGGACTATTCTTCACGCCCATGCACCAAGGAATTCGGTTTGGAAGGTCCACACTAGGCTAGGGAACCTTTTGCTTCAAAGTCTTCTTGTATGGGCCCTTTGCTTGTATACATCCAAGGGGAATCATGCTTTTTCAAAAAGCTATGATGCTTAAACAAATAGAGGAGGGCCCAATATTATTTGCTTGTGAAAAGAATATACAATTGGAGTCTTTTTTGAAAGGAGAAAAACTATATGTATATTCTTAAGAGATATTGGGCCACCTATGTAGGGGGCATAGAAGACTTGTAGAGAGGGACCATAATCTTTGGTAAAGACAAGTGGAGAGTTGATTTCCATGGGAATTTATCTATATGGGGTGAAAGATGGATATATTATTTTTCTACTACTAATTCAAAAGAGGTAAGAAAGTTTGGGGGTATATAGTTGGTTATTGTATGCTTATTCTATTTACAAAGCAAAAAAGAAAAGGGTGGTAATATAAATATATGACTAAGGTGACATTTTTGAGAAGAGTATAATGTATGTGTCGCCACAAAGGTTAAACGAAGAGGGGGAATTTACTCTAGATAACTTAATAGCGAAGAAAAATATATACACATATGAGGAAGAGGACGTTGAGTAGGCTGAGAAATGTTGCAAAAAGATGGTTACCATTTTATGCCACTCACTATGTCCCATCGATAGACCTTGTCGCCCAAAGACCATAGGGTGAGAATGTACAATCTCAAAGGACATATGGTTCCCTATGTTCCTTTTGGAGATCCAATGGCCCTAGGGTGATCGGATCTCCGAAACAAACATAAGGGATCGATGGAACATTTGTGTCCTATTGTTCTCTATGTTCCTTTTCGAGATCTTATGGCCCTAGGGCCATAGGATCACAGGGTGCCTTGTTCCTTATGGGGATCCTATGGCCCTAGGCTCCCAAGGGCCATACGGTGGGAATGTACAATCTCAAGGGCCTCTATGTTCCTTATGGGGATCCTATGGCCCTAGGGCCATAGGATCTCCAAAAGGAACATAAGGAACCTAGGTGCATAGGATGAAAGAATTCCCTTTGTCCCATCTAGAGACCTTGTGGCCCAAGGGCCATATGGTGGGAATGTACAATCTCAAGGGCCATATGGTTCCCTATGTTTCGTTTGGAGATCCAATGGCCCTAGGACCATAGGATCTCCAAAACAAACATAAGGAACCTATGGCCATAGGATCAAAGGCTGTATTATGTCGCAGCTAGACACCTTGTGGCCCAAGGGACATAGGGGGGAAAGGTACAATCTCAAGGGTCATATTCTTCCCTATGTTCGTTTTCGAGATCTTATGGCCCTAGGGCCATAGGATCATAGGGTGCCTTGTGTCCCATCTAGAGAGCTTATGGCCCAAGGGCCATAGGGTGGCACTGTACAATCTCAAAGGACATAGGGTTTTCTATGTTCCTTATGGGGATCCTATGGCCCTAGGGCCATAGGATCTCCAAAAGGAACATAAGGAACCTAGGTGCATAGGATGAAAGAATTCCCTTTGTCCCATCTAGATACCTTGTGGCCCAAGGGCCATATGGTGGGAATGTACAATCTCAAGGGCCATATGGTTCCCTATGTTTCGTTTGGAGATCCAATGGCCCTAGGACCATAGGATCTCCAAAACAAACATAAGGAACCTATGGCCATAGGATCAAAGGCTGTATTATGTCGCAGCTAGACACCTTGTGGCCCAAGGGACATAGGGGGGAAAGGTACAATCTCAAGGGTCATATTCTTCCCTATGTTCGTTTTCGAGATCTTATGGCCCTAGGGCCATAGGATCATAGGGTGCCTTGTGTCCCATCTAGAGAGCTTATGGCCCAAGGGCCATAGGGTGGCACTGTACAATCTCAAAGGACATAGGGTTTTCTATGTTCCTTATGGGGATCCTATGGAACCAGGGCCATAGGATCTTCAAAAGGAACATAAGAAACCTAGGGCCATAGGATCAAATAATGCCCTCTCTCCCATCTACAGACCTTGTGGCCCAAGGGCCATAGGGTGGGAATGTACAATCTCAAGGGGCATATGGTTCCCTATGTTCCTTTTGGAGATCCAATGGCCCTAGGGCGATCGGATCTCCGAAACAAACATAAGGAACCTATGGCCATAGGATCAAAAGGTGCCTTATGTCCCATCTAGAGACCTTGTGGCCCAAGGTCCATAGGGGAGAAAGGTAAAATCTCAAGGGCCATATTGTTCCTTATGTTCCTTTTCGAGATCTTATGGCCCTAGGGCCATAGGATTATAGGGTTCCTTGTGTCTCATCTAGAGAGCTTATGGCCCAAGGGCCATAGGGTGACACTATACAATCTTAAGGGCCATATGGTTCTCTATGTTCCTTATGGGGATCCTATGGCCCTAGGGCCATAGGATCTCCAAAAGGAACATAAGGAACCTAGGTCCATAGGATCAAAGAATGCCCTATGTCCCATGTACAAACCTTGTGGCACAAGGGCCATAGGGTGGAAATGTACAATCTCAAGGGCCATATGGTTCCCTATGTTCCTTTTGGAGATCCAATGGCCCTAGGGCCATAGGATCTCCAAAACAAACATAAGGAACCTATGGCCAAAGGATCAAAGGGTGCCTTATGTCGCATCTAGAGACCTTGTGGCCCAAGGGCCATAGGGGGGAAGGGTACAATCTCAAGGGCCATATTGTTCCCTATGTTTCTTTTCGAGATCTTATGGCCCTAACACCATAGGATCACAGGGTGCCTTATGTCCCATCTAGAGAGCTTATGGCCCAAGGGCCATAGGGTGGCACTGTACAATCTCAAAGGACATAGGGTTTTCTATGTTCCTTATGGGGATCCTATGGAACCAGGGCAATAGGATATCCAAAAGGAACATAAGGAACCTAGGGCCATAGGATCAAATAATGCCCTCTCTCCCATCTACAGACCTTGTGGCCCAAGGGCCATAGGGTGGGAATGTACAATCTCAAGGGCCAAATGGTTCCCTATGTTCCTTTTGGAGATCCAATGGCCCTAGTGCCATAGGATCTCCAAAACAAACATAAGGAACCTATGGCCAGAGGATCTAAGGGTGCCTTATGTCCCATCTAGAGACCTTGTGGCCCAAGGGCCATAGGGGGGAAAGGTAGAATCTCAAGGGCCATATTGTTCCCTATGTTCCTTTTTGAGATCTTATGGCGCTAGGGCCATAGGATCACAGGGTGCCTTGTGTCCCATCTAGAAAGCTTATGGCCCAAGGGCCATAGGGTGACACTGTACAATTTCAAGGGCCATATGGTTCTCTATGTTCCTTATCGGGATCGTATGGCCCTAGGGATATAGGATCTCCAAAAGGAACATAAGGAACCTAGGTCCATAGGATCAAAGAATGCCCTATGTCCCATGTACAGACCTTGTGGCCCAAGGGCCATAGGGTGGAAATGTACAATCTCAAGGGCCATATGGTTCCCTATGTTCCTTTTGGAGATCCAATGGCCCTAGGGCCATAGGATCTCCAAAAAAAACATAAGGAACTTATGGACATAGGATCAAAGGGTGCCTTATGTCCCATCTAGAGACCTTGTGGCCCAAGGGCCATAGGGGGGAAATGTACAATCTCAAGGGCCATATTGTTCCCTATGTTCCTTTTCAAGATCTTTTGGCCCTAGGGCCATAGGATCACAGGGCTCTTGTGTCCCATCTAGAGAGCTGATGGCCCAAGGGCCATAGGGTGGCACTGTACAATCTTAAAGGCCGTAGGGTTCTATAGGTTCCTTATGGGGATCCTATGGCACTAGGGACATAGGATCGCCAAAAGGAACATAAGAAACCTAGAGCCATAGGATGAAAGAGTGCCCTATGTCCCATCTAGAGACCTAGTGGCCCAATGGCCATAGGGTGGGAATGTACAATCTCAAGGGCCATATGGTTCCCTATGTTCCTTTTGGAGATCCAATGGCCCTAGGGCCATAGGATCTCCAAAAAAAACATAAGGAACCTATGGCCAGAGGATCAAAGGGTGTCTTATGTCCCATCTAGAGACCTTGTGGCCCAAGGGCCATAAGTGGGAAATGTACAATCTCAAGGGCTATATTGTTCCCTATGTTCCTTTTTAAGATCTTATGGCCCTAGTGCCATAGGATCACAGGGTGCCTTCTGTCCTATCTAGAGAGCTTATCGCCAAAGGGCCATAGGGTGGCACTGTACAATCTCAAAGGCCATAGGGTTCTCTATGTTCCTTGTGGGGATCCTATGGCCCTAGGGCCATAGGATCTCCAAAAGGAACATAAGGAACCGAGGACCATAGGATCAAAGAATGCCCTATTTCCCATCTAGAGACCTTGTGGCCCAAGGGCCATAGGGTGGGAATGTACAATCTCAAGGGCCATATGGTTCCCTATGTTCCTTTTGGAGATCCAATCGCCCTAGGGCCATAGGATCCCCAGAAGGAACATAAGGAACCTATGGCCATAGGATCAAAGAATGCCCTATGTCCCATCTAGAGACCTTGTGGCCCAAGGTCCATCGGGTGGGAATATACAATCTGAAGGTCCATATGGTTTCCAATGTTCCTTTTGGAGATCCAATCGCCCTAAGTCCATAGGATCAAAGAATGCCCTATGTCCCATCTAGAGACCTTGTGGCCCAAGGGCCATAGGGTGGGAATGTACAATCTCAAGGGCCATATGGTTCTCTATCTTCCTTATGGGGATCCTATGGCCCTAGGGCCATAGGATCTTCAAAAGGAACCTAAGGAACCTATGGCCATAGGATCAAAGGGTGCGTTATGTACCACATAGGGGGGAAATGTAAAATCTCAAGGGCCATATTGTTCCCTATGTTCCTTTTGGCGATCTTATGGCCCTAGTGCCATAGGATCACAGGGTGCCTTCTGTCCTATCTAGAGAGCTTATCGCCAAAGGGCCATAGGGTGGCACTGTACAATCTCAAAGGCCATAGGGTTCTCTATGTTCCTTATGGGGATCCTATGGCACTAGGTCCATAGGATCTCCAAAAGAAACATAAGGAACCTAGGGCAATAGGATCAAAGAATGCCCTATGTCCCATCTATAGACCTTGTGGCCCAAGGGCCATAGGGTGGGAATGTACATTCTCAAGGGCCATATGGTTCCTTATGTTCCTTTTGGAGATCCAATCTCCCTAGGGTCATAGGATCTCTAAAACAAACATAAGGAACCTATGGCCATAGGATGAAAGGGTGCCTTATGTCCCATCTAGAGACCTTGTGGCCCAAGGGGGATAGGGGGAAAATGTACAATCTCAAGTGCCATATTGTTCCCCATGTTCCTTTTCGAGATCTTTTGGCCCTAGGGCCATAGGATCACATGCTGCCTTGTGTCCCATCTAGAGATCTTATGTCTCAAGGGCCATAGGGTGGCACTGTACAATCTCAAAGGCCATAGGGTTATCTATGTTCCTTATGGGGATCCTATGGCACTAGGGACGTAGGATCTCCAAAAGGAATGTAAGGAACCTAGGGCCATAGGATCAAATAATGCCCTATGTCCCATCTAGAGACCTAGTGGCCCAATGGCCATAGGGTGGGAATGTACAATCTCAAGGGCCATATGGTTCGCTATGTTCCTTTTCGAGATCCAATGGCCCTAGGGCCATAGGATCTCCAAAACAAACATAAGGAACCTATGGCCAGAGGATCAAAGGGTACCTTATGTCCCATCTAGAGACCTTGCGGCCCAAGGGCCATAGGGGGAAAATGTACAATCTCAAGGGCTATATTGTTCCCTATGTTCCTTTTCGAGATCATATGGCCCTAAGGACATAGGATCACAGGGTGCCTTGTGTCCAATATAGAGAGCTTATGGCCCAAGGGCCATAGGGTGACATTGTACAATCTCAAAGGCCATAGGGTTCTCTATGTTCCTTGTGGGGATCCTATGGCCCTAGGGCCATAGGATCTCCAAATGGAAAATAAGGAGCCTAGGGCCATAGGATCAAAGAATGCCCTATTTCCCATCTAGAGACCTTGTGGTCCAAGGGCCATAGGGTGGGAATGTACAATCTCAAGGGCCATATGTTTCCCTATGTTCCTTTTGGAAATCCACTGGCTCTACTGCCATAGGATCATAGGGTGCCCTATGTCCCATCTAGAGATCTTATGGGCTAAGGGCCATAGGGGGGAAATGTACAATCTCAAGGGGTAAATTGTTCCCTATGTTCCTTTTCGAGATCTTATGGCCCTAGGGCCATAGGATCACAAGGTGCCTTGTGTGCAATATAGAGAACTTATGGCCCAACGGCCATAGGTTGGCCTTGTACAATCTCAAAGGCCATAGGGTTCTCTATGTTCCTTATGGGATCCTACGGCCCTAGAGCCATAGGATCTCCAAAAAGAACATAAGGAAACTAGGGCCATAGGATCAAAGAATGCCCTATTTTCCATCTAGAGACCTTGTGGCCCAAGGGCCGTAGGGTGGGAATGTACAATCTCAAGGGCCATATGTTTCCCTATGTTCCTTTTGGAAATCCAATGGCTCTACTGCCATAGGATCATAGGGTGCCCTATGTCCCATCTGGAGATCTTATGGGATAAGGGCCATAGGGTGGCAATGTACAATCTCAAAGGCCATAGGGTTCCCTGTGTTCCTTATGGGAATCCTATGAAACTAGGGCCAAAGGATCTCCAAAAGGAACATAAGGAGCGTAGGGCCATAGGATCAAAGTGTGCCTTATGTCCCATCTGGAGACCTTGTGGCCCAAGGGCCATAGGGTGGGAAGGTACAATCTCAAGGGACATATTGTTCCTTATGTTCCTTTTTGAGATCCTATGGCACTAGATCCATAGGATCTCCAAAAGGAACATAAGGAACCTAGAGCCATAGGATCAAAGGATGCTATATGTCCCATCTTGAGACCTTGTGGCCCAAGACCATAGGTTAGGAATAAACAATATCAAGGGCCATAGTTTTCCCTATGTTCCTTCTGAAGATCCTATGGCCCTACTGCCATAGAATCAGAGGGTGCCCTATGTCCCATCTAGAGATCTATAGGGCCATAGAGTTCCCTATGTTTCGTTTGGAGATCCTATGGCCCTAGGGCCGTAAGGGCTGCCATGTTGCCCGTTAATGTGCACCATGGGGTTCCCTATGTTTGTTATGGCCACCCTTGGGCCCTAGGATGCTCTCAAGTATGATGTGAGACCCTATAGACTTAGGGTCACAGGGTGCCCTATGTTCATTTTGAAGACCCTGTGGCCCAAGGGCCATAGGGTGCCACTGTACAATCTCAAGGTCCATAGGGTTCCATAAGCTCCTTTTGGAGATCCTATGGCCCTAGGGCCATAGGATCACAAGGTGTCATATGTCCCATCTGGAGACCTTGTGGCCTAAGGGCCATAGGGTGGCAATGTACAATGTTCAGAGATCAAGCATGGCTAGATAATGTGAGGTAGTTTTCTATTTGACGAGTAGCATTCAATATAGAGACTCTACTTGGGCACCTAGGCCAGCCATGTAGCACTAGAGCCATTTATAACAAAGTAATGTTATGCTGTTAAGTTTACATAAACTTGGCTCAATCATATTCAAATCGAACATAAATACAAATAATGTTATATTGTTATGTTTTCAGAGATATGGCTCAATCCTCTTCAAAGAAAAGAATGCCAAAGTTAGTTGATGCAACAGGCTTCACTCCAAGCCCATGGTATCTAGATTTTCACTTACCAAGTGGTAAATCTGATGAGAGAGTCCACTTGTTCTTTAGAGATAAAGAACAATCTCCCTTCAAAGATTGTGGAATTGTCAAGGAGATAAATAAAGATTGCTCAGATCTTGACATGTCCCCATGTCTTGGTGTGAAAGTACAAAACGGTGATTGTTACTTGCTAGAGCCCATGGCCTTTGCTTGGGAGTTGCTGAAAGATAGCAGTGATGGAGAGACAATGATAAAGGCAGGGTGGATAGAAATCAGAGAAGATACTCCCAGCGAGAATCTCATGGACATGTTTATTGAAGGCTTCAAGAAAGTTATTCAGTATTTAGCCAGCTTGAAGGCACATAATAGTAAGAAGCGAAAAAATGAAGGTACAAGTCAAGTTAATCAGAAGAAGACTTTAAAGGAGAGTGAGACGCCCTCAGTCAGAAATAGCACCGAAAATGTGGAGCAAGAAAGTCTTTCACTTGTACCTCTAGAGGCTCCACGTAGGGATGAAGCTAGCTTAACTGAACCTCCTTTAATAACTCCTTCAATAGCAGTAATTGCAGATTCAGCCTCAGTGAAGGTGCTAGCCTCAAATTTTCAGCCGGAAGAAAAAGATCTTGATAAGGATGTTAAGAAGACTTTCAAGAGTGGGCTAGATGGGTACATTGGAATAGAGCACTACTTCAAGTTTGGGGTGTAGTTTACACAACTCATCTCTGTTGACCAATGAAATCTTGCACCTGATTACTTCAAATGTAGGCCATTGTCAAGTGTGTATGTAAAGTTCCTTTTGAGACAATTTGCAAAGCATTCTAGACTAGTCTCCAATGCAGCTGACCTTATGCCATATGATCCCATAAAAAAGAAGCCTCTAAAGGCTAATGAAGTACATGCAGACAAGCTGGCAACATACCACTACTAGATTATTTCTGGTCAACACTCCATAATAGCAGCTAGAGCATTTTTGCGCAACAAGAGCACAAAGTATGCTTCAAGGAGAGAGTTCTACAAATATAGAACTGCAAGGATTGTTGTAGATTCCCCTAAAGAGATTGCAGTGCTAATCTCCAAAATGGAGAACATAGAGACACAGACAACAATGAAAACCCAACCTTATGTGGAGGTCTTGAAGCATGGGCGTGGACAGTGGCTAGCATATTCTTGTCCAAAAATACCAAAGGCAGGTGTTCCCCATTGTCATGAGATTCAAAAATATTGGGATGTAAGTTCTATTTCTTGTTTCTAATTTTCTTAATCAGCAATTGTAGATAAAACCTTATTACTTTTTGTTTCTTGTAGGCCTTTGTGATTGTGGCAAACATCACATTTAACCATAGCTCATTTGCGAATAGAGAAGCCCACATGGTCATGTATCCAGAAGACATCTATGAGGAGTGGTGAAACATCCTAGAGAACCATCAAGCCTCATTTGCACGAAGACGCCAACCAAGTATAACTACTTTTAGATGCTTACGAGGCTTAGAAGATAACGATGTTAAGCTATTACAACAGGAGCTCAAAGAAGAAAAGATTTGCTTGGTGAAGCAACCACATCAACCGGATATGATCAACCTCTCTGCACGTGCAACAAACATAAAACAAACGAAGGTGTTTTTGGATTAGATGTTCAAGTTATTCAAAGAGCTTGATCCAGTAGAAGCCATTACTTCATGGGAGGAATGTAGATCTCATTATAACATTACAGATGAGATCTACAAATCTCTCTTTATTAGTTGCACCCAATGGCTACATCTTAGGCTTCAAAAAACAAAGGAGACCCCAACAATTCCAGAAGTTACCAAGGGATATGTGCAATGGATCATTGCACAAAAGAATGGTTCATCTAGATTACAATTCAGCTTGCCATGGACCATAAAGTGCGTGGGAAAGAATCTAGAAGGCATTAAGTTTCTCCAAGATGAGAATAATTCTACAGTGCGTGTTGGTGTATGTATCATAGACACAACACACAAGGGCACTATATCTAGTGGTTGGAGTGTTGCTCAATTTGGAAAGGTTATTGATGGAGTTTGTAGGATAGCACATCAACCATCAGAATTTGTTATTGTTGGTCTAGTCAAGTACCAACATGCTGCTTCTCTTGAGAAGGCAATCTCTGAAAAAGCAAAATGGTATGAGTTGTATGCTTTGCCTCTTGGCTCTTTAATAGCATCAGGGACCGTCCAACCCACTGCTCTTTGTGAAGTAATTTTTGGAGTTTGGGCTTTCTTTAGTCAAGAAGAGAAATTTGCCAATCACTCTAGTCTCAAGGAGTCTCTCTTTCAACCAATGTCTACTCTAGGCATTGACGACAATGAAGAGTTTGCTGCTATGACTACCGCCAAAGCTTTTTTTGTTCGGCGCGCCATCAAGTGTATTTGTCTCAAAGAGGATGATAAGGTAGTGGACATATTTTCACTTGGTTACGGGACCAAAGAGGTACTTCTACAACAACGAAAGGTGATCTCAGTTGCTTGTACCAATGAGCAAATGACTGAGCTAGAAGCTCTTTGCCATTCTACAATAGATGAAGATGACGAGCTTAAAAGGTGGGCAGGTTTGGTCTCTACTCCACAAAATGATAATGGCAAGGACTCAGAGAATGAAGAAATCGATGAGCCATTAGATATTGAGGTTGATGCCATTCTAGAGCTTCTACAGGAAATAGGTTAAGCTAGCCAAAATTTCAATTCTTTCATGATCTTTAGAACATTGGTATTTGGTTTGGTATTTTTGTTTGACTTTGTTATCTTGAACGTTGATTTTGAAATCTTAAACATTGGTATGATTTTATTTCACAAAACAATTGTGTATGCTTATGATTTAGAGTATTTTCTAATGAGATGATTTGAATTGAAGTGTGCAAATATTTCATGAACAAATGGTGCCAAAGAGCAAAGAGCACCTTTTAACCATGTGCCCATAAGATATGTATGCTTGGTAATTAAAGTATCTTCAAAATAGACGAATCAAATATAACCACAAAATATGAAGATGTGAAAGTTTTCTAAATCTTTCTATCAAAGTTTTGAGTAGCATGTGAGTTTGATGTGCCAAATGTTTAGTTTTCATATTTAAAGATTTCTTTTTATTTTGTAACTTGAGTTTATTTTCGATGTTAAGGACAATGTACATTGTCATAAGGCCAAAAGTTGATTTATAAACACAAGAAAATTTTCACTTTATGGTATCAACACCCTATGACCGTAAGCCAGAGGCTGGATCAAATATATTTACACTTGAACAGATGATGGAGCAATATTTTGTAATGTTCTATCATTATGTACTTTGTGATAAATCTTATCTTTTCAAATAGATTGACACTTGAAAAGATCATGGAACAAGGGTTTGTATTGTTTTGGCATTATGTACTAATGGATCCATACTAGAACCCTACGGCCTTAGGGCCATAGGGCTCCTTTTTAATGTAAGGATGCAAAAGGATGAGATTATGACCATGGGGCCAAAAAATACAAGTAGAGAGCTATTATGTCATCTTTGTATGTAGCACACATAGATCTTGTATCTAGTACATAGCACAACTAGACCACCTTATGGCCTTAGGGACATAGGGTTCCTTATTGACGTATAAGTGCAAAATTGATGAGCATATTGTTCTTAGATGCAAAATAGAGCACTTACAATTTAGGTTTATAAGCCCTTGATAAAATTGTATCAATTTAGGTTTATAAGACCTTGATAAAATTGTATCAATTTAGGTTTATGGAAATTGTATGTAGCATTTATAGAATTTAGAGAAACCCATGAATCTAAAGTTTAGGGTCATAGGGTAGTGTGACCATTGGGTGCAAAGTATATGGTTCCCATGACACCCTATGGCCTCAAGACCATAGGGTTATGACTCTATGAAACAATAAAATATCCTAAATAGGAGTGTCAAATATTTTATGTTATAGCTTAACTAAGAGGCTTAGACTTTTTCCAAAGTTGTCAAAAAAGAGATCCAAAGTGTCTTGCTAGTGACCTTAAGGGTAATAAATGTAGACCACACTTTGTAAGTAGCTTGTAGAAAAACAAAAAACAAATTATGGCCTTAGGATCATAGGGATCATACACCACAAAAAGTAAGGTGAAAATCCCTGGCTCTTGTCTGTAGTACATAAAGCAATATGACCACCCTATGGCCTTAAGGTCCATAGGGTTTCTTGTAATCATAAACAACACCCTATGGCCCTATGGCCATAGGGATCCTTGTTAACATTAAGATCAAATATGGCCCTATGGTGCTAGTACATAGGCAAAAAGGAGACGAGTCTATGGTCTTTAGCTTCAAAATATAGCACCTTATGGTCATATAATTTCTACATAACACCTAAGCAACCTTATGTACACCTAATGGCCTAAGATCCATTAAGTGTACTTTGTAGGTAGTACATAATGCTCTTGTAGGCCACTTTGGTGACCTTAGGCTGTTAATACAAATATGCAATATAATGATCCTATGGTTCAATGTCTCAAAATAGAACACCTTTTGGACATGAGGTACATGTATGTAGTACATAGTACTTTTGTAGGGCCATAGAGATCTTTACTAACAAAGAGAGGACCGTATGGCCCTAGGACCTACGGGTGTCTTTTTAGAGGTGAGTCAATAGTTTTTGGTATAAATTTGAGCACCGTATGGTCATAAATTTGATCACCGTATTGCTTAGAGTTTTTTTGAATCGTTAAAAAAGGGATCCAAAGTGTATTGCTAGTGAGCTTTTGAGTATAAGGTGATAATTGTGGACCACACTTTGTAAGTAGCTTGTAGAAGAACATATAGCAAATTATGGCATCATGATCACAGGTTCATACACCACAAAAACCAAGTGGAAATCCCTAAGCTCTTGTTTTTAGTACATAAAGCAACATGACCACCCTATGGCCGTGGGGCCATAGGATTCCTTATAGAAAAATTATGTCCTCATGATCACAGGGGTCATACACCACAAAAACCAAGTGTAAATCCCTAAGCTCTTGTTTGCAATACATAAAGCAACATGACCACCCTATGGCCTTGGGGCAATAGGGTTCCTTGTAGACAAATTATGGCCTCATGATCACTGGGGTTATACACCACAAAAACCAAGTGGAAATCCCTAAGGTCTTATTTGCAGTACATAAAGCAACATGACCACCCTATGGCCTTGGGGCCATAGGGTTCCTTGTAGACATAAATAGCACCATATGGCCTTAGAACCATAAGGCTCATTTTCAACATGAAGATCATACATGGACCTATGATGTTTGTACAAAGAAGCTATACATAGTACATAGGCTACCTTATTTACACCTAATGGCTTAAGAGCCGTTAGGTGACCATGTAGGTAGTACATAATGCACTTTTATGTCAATTTGGTGGCCATAGGAATTGTATTGAGCATAGAAATCACCTTGTGGCACTAGGGTCATAGGTGCCAATACAAATGTGTAATGTAATGATCATATGGTCCCAATGACCCAAAATAGAACACCTGATGGATGTGAGGTACATGTATGTAGTACAAAATACTCGTGTAGAGCCATAGAATTCTTCACTAACAAAGAGAGGTTGGTATAGCACAAGGACTAAAGATACCTCCATAGAGGTGCAAAAAATATAAGTCTATAGTCCCAATGTGTGAAATGGAGCACTTTATATTCATGAAACTATAAACTGTCAATATAGAGGGCACCATATGATTATAGGGCCATAAGATTCTTGACCAACATATAGAGCACTCTATGGCCCTAGGGCCATAGGGTGGTAGTATAGAGCAATTAAGTGAACTTTGCATATAGTATATAAAGCATTGTAATTTAATTCTCATGTATATGTCATTTGGATACTCAATATTTTTTCTAAGTGCTTGATTATAGAAATTCATCACATTTGTAAGTATTTTCAAAGCTAAAAGTAGGTGTTGTTTAAACTTTCAGGTCATCAACAAGATATTGCAATTGAGGATGTTTCATGTGAGGTCATCGGTACAGAAGATGTTCAAGCTATTGAAACTGTTGAAAAAGAGCCTCTCAATCCCCATTTAAACCAAAATGTCCATAAAGATGATGACAAAGAGATCCAAGCTTCCGAAGGTCAACCAACGACAATTCTCCCATGATATCGAGATTGTTGTTTCTCTTTGATTTTGTAAATATTGACCAACAATATTGTTTTGTTTTAAAAACTATTTTTCACGCTTGTGAGTTTTAATGTTTTCAAATTAGATGAATTAAATTTAAGTGTGTAAATATCATGTCATGAACATATGGTGGCAAAGAGCACCCATTATCTATGTGACCATAAGAGTGTATACTTGTGAGCTTGAGTATTTTCAAAATAAATGAATTTAATTTAAGTGGAAAATTTATACATAGACATGACGTTACAAAGGTCATCCTTTAGCTTTGTGATCAAATGATGTATGATGTAAAACTTTAAAGCTATGTGGTTATTGATATATTATGTAATTCTTTTAAGCTATGTGATGCTATGAGGTTTATTGTCACACATATGACATTGTACCACTTAAGGCTAGGGGTCTTGTCAAAGCATCCTATGATCTTAGGGTCAGAGGTTTTTCATTGTTGAAGACAAATTTCATGGTTGTAACATCATATCATTCTTTGTAGACATGCAACCTTATGGCCCTAAGGCCATAGGGTGGCAATTTTATGCATCCTCTAAAATATTTAAAACAATCTATGACTAGTGACCTCATGGTCAAAGGTTCTAATTGTAGGCCACACTTTGTAAGTAGTAGCTTGTAAAAGAGCATATAACAAATTACGGTCTTAGGATCAAAAGGTTCATACACCATAAAAACCAAGGTAAAAATCCCTCCGCTCTTGTATATGTAGTAGTGAAGCAACATGACCACCCTATGGCCTTAGGACCATAGGGTTCCTTGTTATCGTAAATAGCACCCAATAGCCTTAGGGCCATAGGCTACCTTGTAATGCAAAGATGATCCCATATCCCTAATGTGCTAGTACATAGGTAAAAAGAAGATGAATCTATTGTCCTTAGCTTCAAAAGAGAGCACCTTATGGTCATTGAAGCTCTACATAAGTACCTTATGTACACCTAGTCCCATAAATTTCACTATGTGTACTATATAGGTAATGATCTCATTGGCCACATTAGTGATCATAGGTTTCTTAGTTAGCAAAGAAAGCACCTTGTGGCCCTAGGGCCATAGGGTGCCAATATAGATGTGCAATATAATGTTCCAATGGTTCGAATGACTCAAAATAGAGCACCTTATGGACAAACGGCCATAAGGTTCCTCACTAACATATGGCTCCACACAAATATAGAGAGGACTGCATGGCCATAGGGATAGAGGATGTCATTGTAGAGGTGCAAAAATATGAGCCTATAGTCATTATGTATAACTCAACACCTTATGTCCATATAGCTATAACCTTTTCATATAGAAGGCACCCTATGATCCTAGGGCAATAGGGTGCTAGTATAGAGCCATTAAATAAACATATCATGTAGTATATACAACATTGCAATATAATTATGAGATATTTAATATGTAGTTTGGATACTTAATGTTTTTTTAAGCCATCAAGATTGTAGGTATTTTCAAAGCTAAAAGTGGGTGTTGTTTAAACTTGCAGCTCTTCAACAAGACTTTACAGTTAACAGTGTCTCTTGTGAGGTCATTGATACAAAGGATTCTCTAGCTATTGAGCCTATTGAAGAAGAATCTATCAATCCTCATTTGAACCAACAAGCTTGTAAAGAAGATGACAAAGAGATACAAGTTTTTGAAGGTCAACCATCGTAGTTGTTGGACAGAAATTCTAGCGATACAATGGAAGTAGACGATAATGCAAGCTCCAAAGCATATAGAAGGACAGAAGAAGACTCTGTCAATAACATTTTAGTAGCTCAAGATTTGAGCATTAGAGTGCATGGTGATCCAAATCTTTCATCCAATGATGGACCAACGCTGACTATAATACTGAGCTTGTGTGGATTGCTTTTGAGGCGTTGTTGGCAAAAGTCCAAAAAAATGAAGAGCTTGAAGTTTAAACATGAGTATATTGTTTTGCGACCAGGATGCATTGAGTTTTTAAAGAGTCTCCTAAGCATATCCAATGTTGGAATATGGTCAACAACTAATGATACACAGGTTATGCAAATCATCAAGATTTTAGAGAACGAAGTTGGAGAACAATTTCCATTCTTTATGATTTGGGGGCAAAGCCAATGTCAACAATGTGTAGAGTCAAGAATCACTCACCCCGACAATCCTGGAGTAGAGGCATTTTTCAAATAGCTATTGCATCAGCAAAGTTTGGGATTGATTTAAAAAGATTGCTTCTTATAGATGATGCACCATTGAAAGGATGCATTAATCCTGCATTAAATTGTATATTTCCACCATCATTTAACATTGATGAGGAGGATAATATTCTCCTTGGAGAGCTTCTACCATATACCAAAGCTCTTCATCATGTCAACGACATTCGTACAGTTACAAGATCTTCTTTGTATGGACAAGCTCCCATAGTGCAAGGTCACGAGCTTTACAATCATGTACAAAAGGTTGTTTCAGAGTGGGAGGAGCGCAATTTTGTTTGTCTACAAAAAACCTACTCTACAAGCAGGCTACCAGAAGCTCCTCGCATTCTTGATGATGATAATGGTGCGTCATCTAGCAATACTGGAATGTCCACTAGAAGTCAAGATAAGAAAAGGCTGACACTTGATCAAGAAAAAATGAGGATATTGAAGAATATCAAATCTATATCAACCTTGAAAGGAGTTGAGTTAATTATGCTTGCTCAGAAATTGGGGTACAAAGAGCCTGTGATCAAAGCACATGAAGCCAAGAATTATATCAAACAACTCAAAAGTCAATATTGTATTAAATAGGTTCACATTTGTAGAGATGATGGAACAAAATGTTGTAATGTTATGGCATTTACAAATGATCTTTGTGTATAGAAAAGCCTTTGTAAGAGTGCTTATGTTTTCAACATACATGAAGATGTGAAAGTGTTCTAAATTTTTCTATTAGAGTTATGAGTAGCACATGAGCTTGATGTGCCAAATGTTTAGTTTTTTTATTTAGAAAGATTTTATAGTCTTTTATTTTGTAATTTGCAGTCATTGAGCTATTAAGAACAATGTACATGGTCATAAGGCCAAAAGTTGATTTGTAACCATAGGAAAATTTGCACTTTATTGTATTAACACCCTATGACCCTAAGGCCATAGGCTGGGTCAAATAGATTTACACTTGAAGAGAGGATGGAACAAGGTTTTGTAGTGCACTGTCATTATGTACTTTGTGAGAAAGCTTATGTTTTTAAATAGATTTACACATAAAAAGATGATGAAACAAAGTTTTGTATTGTTTTTGCGCTATGTACTAATGTCTCTATACTAAATCCATATGGCCTTAGGGCCATAGCATTCCCTTTTAATGTAAGGATTCACAAATGTGAGATTATGACCATGGGGCCACAAGATGCCAATAGAGAGCCATTCGGTCATCTTTGTATGTAGCACATACAAATCCTGTATCTAGTACACAAGGAAACTAGACCACCCTATGGCCTTAGTGCCATATGGCTCCTTGTTGACATAAAGGTGTAAAAAAATGAGCATATTGTCCTTAGATACAAAATTGAGCACATACACTTTAAGTTTATAAGCCCGCAATAAGAGAGGACATCATATGAACTTGGCCATAGGATCTTTTACTAACATAGAGAGCATCTTTTGACCTTAGGACCACAAGGTTCTAGTACAAAGTCATTAGTGCATAATGCTTTTGTATGTAATTTTACCTAAAGCAACCTAACCATCTAATGGCCCTAAGGCCATAGAGTTCATTATTAACATAAAGGTGCAAAAAGATGAGCATATGGTCCTTGATAAGTCTACTTGACCACCCTATGGCCTTAAGGCAATATGGTTGTCTATTAGCTTAAGGGTTCAACAAGATAAGATTATGACCTTGTGGCCACAAAATTCCAATAGAGAGCCATTAGGTCATCTATGTATGTAGTACATAAGGATCTTGTATGCAATTACATAAGGAAATTTGTGACCACCATAGGGTTCAAGCCCTCAGTAATAGAGAGCATCCTATGACCCTAGGGCCATAGGGTTTTCCACTTACATAGAAATCATTCTTTTAACCTAGGGCAAAAGGCTTATAAGACCACAATATTAGAGAGCATCCTAGTATTACCCTAGGACTAAAGGGTTATAGTACATAGCCATTAGCACATAATTCTTATGTATGTATTAGGTAAGGTAGCCTAATCACTCTATGACCCTAAGGCCATAGAGTTCTCTATTAACATGAAGGTGCCAAAAGATGAGCATATTGTCCTTACCTAAGGAAACTTGACCACCCTATGGTCTTAGGGCCATAGGGTTCCTTGTCAACCTAAGCATGCAACAAGATGTATGGAACAATCTTTTGTAATATTTTAAATCTTCTTGTATCTTGAAACCATAAGCACTCTCACAAGAGATTCCAAAGAGCATCCTATGACCCTAGGACTAAAGGGTTATAGTACATATACATTAGTACATAATGCTTATGTATGTATTAGATAAGGCAGCCTAACCACTCTATGACCCTAAGGCCATAGGGTTCTCTATTAACATAAAGGTGCCAAAAGATGAGCATATGGTCCTTACCTGAGGAAACTTGACCACCCTATGGTCTTAGGGCCATAGGGTTCCTTGTCAACTTAAGCGTGCAGCAAGATGTATGGAACAAGCTTTTGTAATATTTTGGCATCTACAAATGATCTTTGGAATCTCTTGTGAGAGTGCTTATGGTTTCAAGATACAAGAGGATTTAAAAAATTTAAAGTCTTTTTTACCATTTGATATTTTTTTATACGTTTACTAAATGTAGCTACATGAAGCCAAATTGTAAGAACCTTGCTATTTGTTTTTATGCAAAGCACCCTATGGTCTCAATGCAATAGGGCACCACCTCTATCTTCTACAAGACCTTTACCAATTGTAACTATAAGAAGCCACATGATTTTCACTCCATGACATTTGCACCCTATGAACATAAGGCCACAAGGTGGTATAATTGATTCCACAAATCACTTACTGTGTGTGGCTTGGATTTAGCACCCTATGATCCTAAGTTCAAGGAGGTTACTTCCAAGTCACAAAGTAAAAAGCAAAAGCCTCTATATTGAGAACTGCAAAGAAAAACATAAGCCTATTTGTTCACACTTAGGCTCAATTTAATGATAGCTAAAAAAGAAGGCCTATTTTTTTTAGGGAAGAGAAAACCTTTTTGAGAATCTTCTGAAGTGTTTATCATTTTAAATTACCACTCCACAATTTTAATGTCAAAAGAATCCAAGGGATTTGCATCATATGCTATTAAACCCCTATGACCTTGAGGCTATAAGACAAACAAGGTGCTTTTTCTAAAATGTACCACAAAAGTTGTCATGTAACATATTGGGTGCCATGTGTAGAATGTGCTCATTGTTTTATAATCACAATTTGATTATTGACTGTATGATCATACATGTTAAAATGATATTATATTTTTTGAAGGATTCCAAATTTGAAGAAAAAGAGTTTAAACATAACTTGATCTTTGTTGTACTCATCATGCATCATAAATATCATCCACCAAAACTTTTGGTGTTGTATATATTTTCAATCTTTTTATTTAATGAGAACATGCATATTATAGCTTGAAAAGTAACAAAGATTTTAATTTGTGAGGTGCATCTTATTATGAGGATAATTTTCTTATTTAAATAGCATTGTAAGTTAATGGTTTAATATTTATGGCATATTGCTATGGTTTCTTTCTTAGTAATGTTTTTTTTGGGAGTGATATAAACTACCAATTATTATTTATAAATGTTATTGCTACAAAAATGGTGTTTGTTTAACACCATTTGTTTAACACCCTCAAACTTGGAGATACCATACTCTTTGTACTTAGTACTTTGTTTGATATAAGATCAAGATCATCAATTTTATGAAAAGAGTGGAGTACTACAAAAAGGTGTTTGTTTAAGACCCTCTATCTTTAAAACACCATACTCTTTGTACTTAGTGCTTTGTTTTACATGAGACCAACACCTGTTGGTAATCTTTGTGCCTACAATTCATATGATTTGGAATAATCGATGTACAAAATTTTATGGTAGTCACAACAAATGGTGTTTTTAAACATGTCTTTTCCTAGAGACAACAACTCTAAGATCTTCCATTAAAGTCTTAAAACATGTATTAAGGAGTAGATATAGCATATTTGTATAGAATCTTAATCTCATGACCACAAAATTATATGGAAAGTTCTTATATTGTATTTCTATGTAAAGAAAAAATTGTACTTAAAACTATAAAGTTATATTTATGTAAGTGTCTCATATAACAACTTACGGTCACAAAAGAGATATAGTGCCATAAGTAGGATGTTATGATCTTAGAAACATAGGATACTTTAATATTACTATTTAGGTTTTCTAATTGCTAAATATTAGTTATGATTCTATTATACAATATTAAAATGTAATTAAAACTTGATAGTGTTGCAAAGTTAAGA
Organism: Adiantum capillus-veneris; assembly: GCF_014529385.1. Classification (NCBI taxonomy): domain Eukaryota; kingdom Viridiplantae; phylum Streptophyta; class Polypodiopsida; order Polypodiales; family Pteridaceae; genus Adiantum; species Adiantum capillus-veneris. The sequence goes on along the minus strand of NC_140940.1, from coordinate 110,457,560 downwards.
CATTTTATTTCTATAATTGTCTCATGTTACATTATAGGACACAAAATATATCAAATGGCACTATAAGTGCCATATGTGGCATCTTATGGTCTTAGGGCCATAGGGTACTCTATAGTATTGTTAAGCTTTTCCAATTGCTAAATGTTAGTTATGGTGTAATTGGTATTTGATAGTGATGCAAAGTAAAGACTTAGTACAAGCAAATTAAGGTCATTGATATTATAAGAACATTTGATATTGGTGCAATAAACCTATATAGCTTAGTAGCCATCTTATTGGGTGTTGTTGGATACCTCTTCTTTTAAGATGCCATCTCTAAAAGCCTTTATTAAAGTTTTAAAAGCATTTATTGATTGCAAATCCTTTTGCTGTAACTTAGATTAGTGGTTTTATTATAGATTATTAAGTAGGAAAATAAAAATAATAGGTAGAATGTTGACATCACATCTAGACTAACGACAAATTGAGCCTTAAAAGAGTTAAATAACACAATCTTGACATCCCAATTAGCATTTGGGAAATGGGATTTTTCCAAATTATCTAAAATAGTGTTCAAAAGAGAAAATCAAAACAACACAAAGATGAAAAACATCAAGAATTTGGTCATAAATTTTCATAGGTAGGATGAAAGGGTTAATAGATAAGTTAATGAAATTCAATCTTTGCCAACCAAACAAGCTACGAGTTGTTCTTTGGAACTGTAGTTTTATGCTTACTATGATATATATGTTTTGTCTAGTGATTGGGACTAATTGTGTGTACAAATCCTCTTGGTTCATAGCAAAATAACTACACTTATTAAAATAAAAGTTATAGTCTAGAAGGGGTAGTATGATGGATCCAGTGAAAAAAGTATTTCATTGAGACTTTTGAGACCAAAGAGAAACACTATATGTTGTTGGAAGTGTGTTTTATGGATAATCCGTACGTTAATTGCAAAAGATCCCACAGAGTGAAAGCAATAGAAATGCACATCACATGGATTATTTATCTAAGATAATTCTAGTATGTGCAAAATGTAGATATGAGAGAAGTTAAGAGAAGAGAATTTCCCTCCCAAGACCTATTCTTTCACGTAGGCAACAAGGATATTATTGGGAGAGATGTACCTGTAGCAAGGAGAACCTAGAGTTTGTAGAGAGAATGAGCTTCTAAGAGTGTGAGATATTTGTGAGAGTGTAAAGATATGGTTACTCACCTTGTGCATTAGAATAGCTCTCCAAGGATCATAGCTTTGGTGGAGTGTTGGATCTTGAAGGCCTTTAGTAATTAGGACACAAGAGAGATGGAGATAGGGAAGAGATAGAAGTAGATATAGAGGTAGAGGTAAGGGTCGGTGTAGAATTAGAAATGGATAATAGCTAGGTTAGGGAAAAGATTTGGAAATAGAGCCAGACGTAAGGGTTGGGCTAGAGATGAAAAGCAATTCAACAAGCCCCTTCAAACCACAAGGCATGAAATGACACAAATAATCTTAAGGACAAGTTCACCTTATACAAGCCATTGAGACAACTTGTCGAGTTGATTTTGCAGAGAAGAGTTGTAGCCATTGTACACAATTGCAGCCCAAACTATCAATCTTATTTATGAGCAAGTGAAATCTACAAATGTGATGGAGAGTAGGGCATCATTCAACTCCTCTCAATAGCCTCAAAGAATCTCTATGCACATATGAGTATAATGAGATAGATAACTCTCAAATCTTACAATCTCCTCACACAACTAGGGTTGGAGAGTGCTATGTTATGTGTGCAATGGATCATCCCTTCTACAAAGAAGAGAAGGGCTCTATTTATAGGTTTTTGGAAGCCCCGATTAGGATTAAGCCTAATCAATTTTAATAAAAGAAACACAGATTATGATTTTTTTGAATTTCAAATGAAAGTGGGTCTCTCTTATCCTTTGAATCACATGAATGTGGGCTCAAGGAGAGAGAATTATTGAGGTTAAAAGAAGAGAGGATTGAGTGAATAACAGGGAAGTGCCTACTTTAGAGGGTGCATTTTGTTTACAACAAGGTTAGTGGTTAGTGTTAGTAATCACTAAAAGGTTAGTGATACAATTTACAATGGGTAGAAGTATTTTGATGGTAAAAGGAGACGATGAATGAAGTGCGGATCCTTGAGATGGTGAAGCCTTGAAGAAGCTTGGACTTACCTTGTGTAGATTGTTAAGAATGACTACCAATCTTCTTCTTCTTCTTCTCTTCTTTACGCCTTCGTTGCCAATGTCGATCACCGATTATGAAAATGACAATTTGGTGACAAGATTTTCCAAATTTTAGAGGTTAAGCATGGCCTACATTTTGAATTTTATGAATATAGAGAACATGTTAAAATGGAGTTATAACATAGAAGTGGTAGAGAGAGACATAGAGATGGTGAAAGTATATAGGGTTCACATGAGGGCTATGGAGGTGAGACGGAAGGGTAATGGTGAAGTGGGTGAGAGAGACCATGGAAGTTGCATGTTTGAGTGAGGTATGGAGAGGAATGAGAGTGTGTGTGTGTAAAATTGTAAAGGGAGGTAAGAGAAGACTAGGGTGACTTGTGAGAAAAAGTGGGCAAACTAGGGTCCACTATAAAATTCATATCTCATGCATGGTAGCTCCAAAAATTATATAGAAAATTGAGGTGATTATCATCTTGTGGGATACATTTTGTGTGTTGATTAATTATTCCAATTTCAAGTGGAGATAGTTTCCAGAAATCTCACCAAAATATCTATTTTTTCCTCATTGCAAAAGTCTTTAGTGGCCCCATCTTTGTTGCATTTGCAAAATGCATCCCAAATTGATCCCTTCCAGGAGTCATATCATGCTACAAAGTATCAAAGTTATCTTTACACATGCATGGAGGAGGATCATTGGTGAATAAAGAAATATATACATGGTGGGACTAGTGTATCGACTATTCATGGACTTTATCTCAATGAGCACATGGCGTTTGACTTATGAGTATAAAATAAAAAAGTATGAAAGAATTATGGATGTAAAAAAAGATATTTAAATGATATGATATAGTCCCTTTTTTTATATTATTTTGGATGAAAGAGGAAAAAGTATGCAAGTAAATGAAAATCATACAATAAAAGTGACTAAGGGAGTAGAAACCCATCTTTTGTTTTCATAAGGGTGAGGATGCCAATGTAGGGATGATTTGTATAAAATATTTTATGAGATTAGAGGATGTACATATTGGCAACAAAAAATACTTATGGTGCAAGAGGATGATGATAGAAAGCATACATATGTCTAATAAAACACACTCCTAGGTATAAATATTTACAAAAATACCAAAAAATTACAATAAAAACTCCCTATATTTAGGCCCTACATACAATGATATATTTACACACAAAAAGGGTATAGTACACTTTTATTTTATTTTATGTATTTTCTTGACTCAACTAGCCTACTGACTAGCTAATTGAGAGTGTTTTAAAGAGATATGGGGGAAGTCCCCGAACTCACACACGCCTATGTACAATACAAGAGTGAAGATAGACATAGTATTAAGGTGATCTTTTTGGGTGAAGCGGCTTACTATGGCATAAATTGAGAGCCAAAAAAATGGCTATCATTTAGCCCTTCCCCAAGATGATGGTACATTCATGTACCATCAAAAGGCGTCTTTTCCACTGAAAGTGGTTCCAATATCTTGGTGATCTTTGTTGGCTCATTGTGATCTTTATTTGGTATCCTATCATGATCTTTGCTTGAGTTGCACACATGCATCGATTGACAATTTACTTACATGATGGTGTAGATCTTTGGTCCTGCTTTTGTAGACCCGATGGTAGAATGCGACTCAAGTTGGGTTTTAATTTGATACCCATTCACCTTCTTAGAGTGTTCCTTTTTGTCCAAATCCATGAGCTGATAGAAGCTTGAGTTGAAGTCTTTCTTCACAATGTACGGACCTTGTCATCTAGCTTCAAACTTGGCATCAAGCTGATTATCAAGTATATTGACATACCTTAGCACAAGATCTCATTCCTTGATGCCTTTTTCCTTGAGTTTCTTGTCAAGCTTCTCCTTTGCTTGCATAGCTTTCTTCTTGTAGCACTCGTAAGATTCTTATCTTCTCCACTCAAGCTCAGCTAAGATAATAAGTTGATCCATCCATGATTTTTGATTATTTTGTGATGCTTTACTATGAAGTTGCAGTGCTGGAATGTTGAGCTCAATTGGCTGTAAAGCATCTTGACCATAGACCAAGTGAAATGGCGTGAACTCTATGGCCTCCCTGTATGTGGTTTGATATGCCCACAATGCTCCATCCAAGAATCCATCCCACAACTTTGGATTGTTTTTCACCATCTTTTTGATGCATGCAATGACACCATTAGCTTTTTCTACCAAACCATTTGACTGGGGATAGTAGGGTACACTGTAATGATGTAGAATGTGAAGTTCTTCACAGACTTCTGTGAGAAAGCCCTTTCTAAACCCTGGAACATTATAAAAAACAATCTCCAAAGGTGTGCCAAATTCACCTTGCTCATTTACCTTTGCCACACTTTGTGCTTCCACCCACCTTGTCATATAGTTTACTGCCACTAGGATGTAGAGTTTACCATTTTTTGTTCTAGGTAGTGGACCCATAGAATCAATGCCCCATTTTCTAAGGGTCCATTTGCAAAGCACTATTTGCCTTGGACCATGCACCAACCTTCTATTTCTATTAACATGACAATTGTGACAACTTTTGCATCAATGTTGAACATCAAAATGAAAGCTTGGCCAAACATACCCTACAAGAAAAAAAAAATTCACCAGCTAACTCTTGGGCAAAATGACCACCACAAGCTTCTTCATGTAAACCTTCTAAAATTGCTTGTATTTTGTCCATTGTTGGTATTCTTCTACACACCTGATCCTTTTCTCTTTGATAGAGGGAGCCTTCTAGGAAGAGATAGACCCTTTCCTTGTTTATGAGCCTCCTCTTTTGAGCCTTTGTGAAGCCTTGTGGAAACTCGCCCTCCAAAATGTAGCCAATAATGGGAGCCAATGACTCCATTCCTTGGTACCTTGGTTGTTTGATAGCTGTTGCCACCATGATGACTTACACTTCTTTCTCAACATATGTAAGTGCTTGTTGTGCAAGTAAATCAGCATCTTCATTATGTTTCCTAGGAATATGATACAATTTGACTTCTTCAAACCGATTAAACAACCGACGAATGGCATGAATTTTTGTCATTAGGCTTTCATTTTGCATGCCCAAATGCCTAAAATATTCTTCACAATGAGAAGTGCATCCCCCTTTACTATAAGATGTTGTATACCTTGACTAATGCACATCTTCAAACCATGAAGTAGTATGACGTACTCTGCTTCATTGTTTCTTGTTGAACCTAGTAGATTGACCTTCTCTTTCATGAACATCTTTCCACTTCGGCTGATCAACATGAGCCCCCCCATGTGGCTTGTCAAAAAGCTCCATCAAAGAACAAGGTAAATGCATAAAGTATAGTTTTAGGTGGTGGCACTGGTAGGGTCTCTACTTCAAGCACTTTAATCTCCTTCTCCTGTACCCTATAAGTGAGAATCCCTACCAGTTGTGCACACACACTGGCTTCTACCTTGAAAGATATTGAAACTCTTGCAATTCCATAATCCACTTTGAATCTAGTACTAAGATTCATTTGAGATGATGCCCAAGGGAACAAATTTTTTGCAGTGAGAAGTAAAAAAAGTATTGGTAACAGGTAGGATCTAAAATCTCTCACTGCAAACATGAGAGCAAGCTTCATGAGTTTTGCTTCTGTGTAGCCTCTCTCCAAGGAATTCATGACCCTACTACTTGCAAAGTAGATGGGTTGCATCCTGGTACTATGGAGATCTTGTTGTAACAAAACTGCACCACTTGTTCTTTCCCAGCACTAGAGCTAACAAAGAATGTGTACTCCCAACAAGTCGGCATGAGTGTTGGTAGCTCTGATAAAATGAATTTAATGTTACAAAAGTACTCCTCAAGCTCATCATACCCTGAAAATTCTACTTGTTCTATCAACTTTTGCAAAGGATGAAGCAACTCTGGAAGCTAAGTGAAGGAAGCTGACCTGTACTTCACCTTTGAATGAATGAAATGACCTCCTTGAGATTCTTGAATGATGGTAGCTCAATAAGATCCTTTGCCTTTGAAGGATCCACCTCGATGCCTTTACAAGAAACCTTGTGACCTAGTAAGATCACTTCATCCTCACCTATGTGGCATTTGTCGGGATTGATGTGACCTCCACTGTCGTAAAGCTTCTTCAAACCTTCTTCTACCATTTGTATATGCAATAGTTTTGAGATATGATGCAAAAATCATTAATGAACATGATAATTGACTCTCCAAATAATACCTAAAACGCGGGGAATCCACTATGTAAAATCTGTATATGGCACGTGCGAACAACAGGTATTTAAATAATCCCTTATCTGTATATTTTAAAGTATCATATGTACCCCTTATGTATGCATTTTTCTAAAAGAACTAGCCCTTATGTATGAAAATTTCCACTTTCTCAATCAAAAACCCTTTATGTAAGTGCATTTTTTTTGTAAATATATCAAATTAGAAATCCCTTATTTTGTTTGCACGTGCTATCTTACATATTTCCTAGTAAATGCCTCGCGGTCTAAAACACCATGCTCATGAAATGTTGAAAAATTGCAAGATCATTTGTTAGGTTAGATGGCTTGACACTAAAATAATAACAACCCCAAGGAGTGATGAAGGTTGTTTTCAATTGATCCTCTAATGTGATGCCTATTTGAAAGAAGCCCGAGTAACCATCACAGACAGTGTATTTCTCACAACTAGCCACCTCATTTATTATCTCATCTTAAAATGGGAGAGGAAAGTGATCTTGTTTAGTTGCCTCATTGAGTGGCCGATAATCCATACACACCCTCCACTTAGCATTCTTCTTGGGAGTGACTACAACGGGAGAGACCCACTCTAAATTCTCCACTGGATAAATGAAACATGCTGCTAGAAGCTTTCTGACCTCTTTGAGTAGATCCCGCTCCTTGATGACTCCTAGCCCTTCTAATTTTTGTGCCTTAGGTGTGGCCTCAGGATTTAACTCGATCTTGTGTTGAATAGTATCTACTCCACGCACATCGGTGTAGTCTTGAGCAAAAATCCTAGGAAAATTCCTTAGCACACATTTGAACTCTCGTCTTTCTTCCTTTGTAAGTGTGGTTGATAGCATACCTTCTAACATCCCTTCATCTTGCACACCTTGGTTATCTTGAGCACGTACTTCTACCAAACCTGGGCAACAGGCCTCTTGGTTGCTTGGATTAAACCTTACCCCCATTAATTCAATGGAAGACTCCTCTTCCTTCCTCTAGGGTGCTATCAGTCCTCAAAGGAAGGAAGACTCCTCTTCCTTCCTCTGAGGTGCTATCAGTCCAGTCTTCCTCCGTCACTTTGTGATGATTCTTTATAAATCTCCTCTTGATGTTGCTCCTTCATGTCAAAGACAACCTTCTTATGATTGTCATTCCTTCAAATCAACTTTCCACTTTTCCAATCTTGCAAAGCTCGCATTCTCATTAGCAATGGTCTTCCTAGGATAAATGAGATAGCCACTTCCCTTGGTCGACATAACATAAAAATCCACTGCCTTCTTAATGCCAAAGGCTTCCACAAAAACATTTGTACAAATGCCTACGTACCTAGCCTTGCTATTATTTGCCATTTTCACTTTGAATTGAGGTGTCTCATGGATGTGCATGCCTAGTCTTTGCATGAGTCCCTCTGTCATATTACAAATTTGTGCACCTCCATCCACTATACCTTTTCTAGCCAACCTCCCTTTGATATAACAATCTAGCACATGTGTAATATCCTCATTCGATTCAGATTGTGCAATTTTTACAGCAGGCACACCCTCTTTTACCTTTCTCCTAGTGCTAACTTCCTTTGTTAAATCCCTTCTAACTTGATATAATGCAAGAAGCTGAGGCCATGAGAAATCATGGCCCTTGCCTCTCATATCATCCAACAGGTTTTATGGAGCCATACCATGTCCAAGAGGGAATTCTTGGAGGTTGATACATCGTCGAGTCTTGTTGGCTTCTTTGGTATCCTTTACCTTCTTGTCTTGTATATGCTCACTCTGTGATGTGACTCCTTTTTTCTTCTGACCCTTTCCATGGCCACGCTTAATGACATCTTCTTCCATGTCAACCTCATTTGATATTTTCACCTCTACAACATACACATTTGGGTCTAGCAAAGGTGGAAGTCCTTCCACTCCTTGTTGAGATGATCTTGCCCCATTTGGTATTTTCAAAAGCATTGGCTATGGACTAGCTCCTTCACATAAATTCATCACTGGATAATTCAAGTTACGTCTCCCTAGCTCCCCATAGGGCCAAGGACAAATATACATCCCATGTCTAGACTCTCCACAATTCCAACATTGCAAAAGTTGACTAGGTCCTGGCTCTTGCTCCTCTGCTATCTTTGTTTGTCCCGTAGGACCTAGAGCTTGTGCAAGTGAATCGACAAGTTTCTCAAGGACTCACTTACCTTCTCAATCACCTCAGTTGTTACCTCAGGAATATCTCTAGATGTTGATGCTTTCAACTTTCCCTTGGGTCTAGGACCCTCTCCTCTTACGCACTAAAGTTTTCTATACTTCTGAACAACCCTAGTTTCAACTGCATCAAAGGTAACAAGCGCACCCGCCTCAACTTTTATCTTGAGTGTGGGAAAGAAACCGGCTATGAACCTCTCCTTCTTTAGGAATTATGCACCATCACCAGGTTTAACAACATTTCTCACCCATACAACCCAAAGACGTAGAAACTCTTGTTTGTACATGTAGTAGTCATCTAAGTCTTTTTGCTTGTGAGAAACAATGTCTTGCCATAGATTTTGAGTGTGTTGGGGGTCAAAGAAGTATCACTTGAAATGATCAATGACTTCCTTATAGTTTCCCTTAACTTCCTATGATAAAAAGTAAATCCAAGTACTAGCAGCTTTCCTAAAGACCACTTCAAACATTTCTAAGAATTCATAATCTCCTATCACTCTGTTTATGCGACAAGCCATTTTGAGATTTGCTAGCAATAACTCGGCATCCTTGCCAAGCTCTAAAAAAAAAAGAGGATATCCGGACATTTGGCATTGGCCTTCCATCATTACGAAAGATTACAACATGGGTTACAACAAGGGATACAGTAACAAATTCAAAACCACTCGCCTATAAATAAAGAAGTAAGAAATTACCACTCTAGGTTTTCTTCTTCATCTATCCAAGCTTCAATGACTCAATTTGTTTGATCAAAACAAAAAGGTAGACTATTGATGAGCTCTAAAAAGGGTTGAAATTATTCAAAGCTAAGGTAATAAATGGAAATCACTAGAACTTCATTTTCTGGATCCACATCCCAAGTGATGAATTTCACTTGCTCTACAATTCCCAACACACAAGAGGTTTGTATAAAAACTAGATCTTCATGCTCGTTGAAAGATGTGAGAAAGTAGCAATTGGCTAGGAGCTCCTTTCCTTCAAGTTCCACATAGTCAAAGTGAGGCAACCTTCTCACACTTTCATAAAGAACATCCTCATCAAGTCCAATCAAGTTTACAAGATTTAAAGACTACTTGTGCTACAAAATTCCTAGACAATAACTCCCTAGGATTATGGTTGAATAATTCATAAACATAAAGAGATTTACAATGTATCTATGAACAAAGTGTTGTAGAAAGTAGAGAAGGACGATAATTTATACAACTTTGCAATCTTCTCTACGCTCTCTTTATTAAGAAAAGCTCTAAACAACTCCCTATCTCCTTTGTTGAAAGTGAAAGGAAGACTATTGATAAGACGCAGATAAGGGAAAAATTCACCAAATGTGAGTCTACAAAGTATGAACTCTGGCTGCAAGTTTCCTGTAGAGTCTTCCTCAATGGTGAAAAAGTATGATATGGTGAGGAAGATTCTGGGTATTTTGATATACTCAACTATCTCTTATCTAAACGTGAGATACCCAATTTGATTGGTGATCTGATTTATACAGTCTCCTAGGAAACCCCCTTTGATGCATTGACGCATACCTTGTGCTATGTTGATCACGCACTCTTGTATGTGGATGGTAATGAGTTAGAGCTCTATGGTGATAGAGGTATAGATTGGGCTGGTAGCACATATGATCATATGTCAACTTATGTTTTCATTTGGGAGTGATGCTATCACATGGAGAATCAAGATGAAACATATGGTTTCTCTATCAATATAGTACATGGGTGCTACATTGGTGGAATGTTAGGAAGCATGCTTGCAATTGCTACTTTAAGACTTTGAAGTATAGGTACAAAGACATGTTTGTCATATATTGTGACAACCTTAGTAGCATACAACTATCTTGAAACATAATGTTTCATGGAAGTACAAAGCATATTGAGGTGCAATAATACCACTTTATTAGATGGATTGTATGTCAGACAACATTAACATTGAGTATGTCATGAGGGATGAGCAGGCTTCAAATATCTTCATGAAGTCTCTTGGAGCAGAGAAGGCATGGTCTCAAGAAATTCTAGGCCTATAGTAGATGTCATTTAGCTGGAAGGGGAGTGTTGAGATATCAAGCTCAACATGTATTGCTCCTAGATGACTATCATCGATAATCATCATCACTTGCATGCCTTGGTGGATGTGCATATCTTTGATAGAAATACTACACTTCAATACACCAACTTGATCTACCTACCAAAGAGATGGCACACTTATCCATCCATCTCGCTTACTAGTGGCTCACAATAGACCAATAGACTAGTTTCCCCTTATGCTGCATTTTCTCTTTTAGGCATTGTAAAATTCTTATCTTGAGCTAGTGAAGAAGAAGAAGAATTATTGTCTCCATTTGTGTGTGTGTGTGTGTGCGTGTGCGTGCGCACGCACGCTCTTGCAAGAGCCCAAGCTCTCTCTTTATTTATCTCTTAACGAGTAGGAAGACATGTACCCAAGGTCAAATTGGAATAAGTATTGACACTTCTCGAACTATGGTCTCTAGTAGTCCACTTTATTTGATGCTCTCTGTTGTAAAAAATCTGTCCCTAGTTTCCTATAAAATCCAAGATTTGCGAGTATTTGGTCTGATCTAAGGTACATATATACTTACAAAACTTAAAGGAATTAAATACATGACCACTTGATCCAACACAAACTATTTAGTTTTCAAGAATCTCCTCTCTTGGGTTATCTCCAAGTTTTGAATTTGATTCTACCAAGTCCTACAAGACCAAACAATTTGCTAATGAGTCAAATTCAAAATCCTAAGAAGAGCTTCCAATTTCTTGCTCTTATGTTGTCACAAAAATTGAAAGTCTATCCACACTACAAACATGTACCAGGCATGACTGCTAGGAAACGTCAATCCCACATTGAAAATGTAGCCAAAGGACCAATCTAGTGTTATGGATATGGGATATGTACCTTTATTACTCAAGTGCTCATTAGGAGCTATGGTCATTTGTGTCGGCCGGCCAATGTATACTCATTTTTTAGCATGGAAGAATCTATAAATGAAATACGTGCAAGAGGAAAATGCTCACTCTTGCACGGGGGGAGATTGCACCCATTACTCATGTGTTTATTCTCTCCTCTCCTCTCTACTCTTTGGCCATGTCAATGTAGCACTCCACTCTAGGAGGTGCACCTACAAGCTTCCTTTCTCTCTCTCTCTCTCTCTCTCTCTCTCTCTCTGTGTGTGTGTGTGTGTGTGTGTGTGTGTGTGTGTGTGTGTGTGTGTGTGTTCAGGTATCATGCGATTATGCGCTTATGGGATTGCCAGGTATGTCGATCAGTCTCCTTTATGGCTTACAATACATTATTGTTGGTATTTGAAGGGCTCTCCATACACCCATTTGTAGCAAGACATAGCAATAACCACAAACATCATTGTCTATCCGTGGGACATAGCTGATATGACTAGCCAATATGGAGGCTAGTAGAGTTTTTTATCTCTTGAACGCCCTCAATCCCATTGTACTTCAATTGCTCCACTCAAGCTATATGTAAGTCAATGAAAACTAGTAGGCAATTAGCAAGAAAATCAAAATAGCTCAGTGAGATTCTAAGCTCCAATCCTTACAAAACTTATTAGACACATATATATAGTCTATAAATGCATGCTTATAGTCTCAAATTCATGTCTAGACCACTTTCAAAAAAGACAATTATTATCAGTAGTCATATTTTTGCCTAGTTGGTTTTGGTCCAAATTGCACTTTAAAGTATTGATGCCCCAATATCTCTTCTATAGCTTATATGTAGTTTCTAAGTCTAAATGATGAGTTATGAGAAAATTAGCAAGAGTATTAGGGACAAAAATTTCACAAAATTATCGTGAGAAACTTACGTTGTTGCATAGAACTTCCACTTAAGGACACATCAGAGGAGATGGCACTCAAAATAGACAAGAGAAATACAAGTATTAGAAGGCAAAGGGAAAGTACACAATGCTCAAAGAGAGAATCATATCTTTCCTTATTTAAAAAGTTAAAAGGAATTTTATGAAGTTGGCTTGTATACACTAGCCAAAGGTCTGTGGTCAAAAAATAAATGATCTCATAGCCCATATGTGGCTAAAGTGAGATTGATACAACTTGGAAGCATTTAGCCCCTACCTACTTGTCTCATAAATACACATGTAGACTCAAAAATTAACAAACTACATAGATGTAAGGATTTTAGATGTCCAAGTTGATCAAAAGAATATCAAACACTACAATGATGACTCATAAATGTGGCTTCATGTTGACAAGCTAGCTATGTAACTAGCATGTGGCATTAGTATGTATGACTACCACACTCTAGCACTTCCATTAGACTTGGTGGCAAAGCTTGAGTGGTAGTGAGTTTCTACGTAGTTTTCAATAGTTCAAAGTACAAGGGGAGAGTACACAATGCTTAAAGTGAGTGACATCTATTTTTTCATCCAAAATGTAAATGACATTTACATATTGGATTTTATACCTTAGCCAAAGGTAAATGGTCAAAAAATAAATGGTCTCATGGCCCATATGTGGATAGAGTTATAATGATACAACCTAGAAACACTTAGCCCTATCTGCTCAGCAAAAACTAACACATATGTAGCTAGAGTTAGGATGATACAGCTTGAGATCACATAGCCCCTATCTGTGTGGATCATAATTACACAGATAGACTCAAAAAACTTGAAAATTACATTAATTTGAGGCTTTTATCTATCCAAATTGATCAAAAGAATAGAAAAAATTACAATGATGGCTCATAATTGTGGCTTTGTGTTTACAAGCTAGTTATGCAGCCAACATGTGGCAATAATCAGTTTGACTACCAATCTCATTGACTTCCATTAGCCTCCGTGGCAATGAAACTCTATGCAATTTTTTAGTACTAGTCCAAAGTCCAAGGGGAGGGTTGTTGCGTATGTGGCCTCCACTCTAGTCAGTAGTTGAATTAGCATGTGACCATGTCTTAGGTGAGTTGCACAAGGAGCCAAAGGAATGCCTTTGGAGGCTACATTGGAAGGTTGACCTTTTCCCTTTGGGGGGATTTCTCTTGGCCCTTAGAAGGTTCACCTAGCCATTGTGCTATCACTTAACAAGCCTTGCTACTTCTATTTATGTAGCTACATCTTGTACAAATTGAGCTAGTGTTGATAGTTCATTTCATACTTAAGTTATTTTTATTGAGTTTATATTTTTTGTGTTGTGTCACTACTATCTCTATTCTCTCATTATCAATGCTAATCTAATTATACCTCCCTAGCCATAACACTTGCCAATGTGTAAGAATCAGCCAATGGGGGGTAGAAAACTTGAATTGTGTTGTCCCTAAAGGGACATGCAACATTGAGTGCATTAATGGCCTATCTCTTGGGAGGAATATTACTTGTAGCATCTTGTCCCAATTGTCAACTTTAAGGCCATATTAGTTGAGTTTCCCCACCTTTATGTGTCATTATCAGTAAGTACTTCAATATTCTTGTAGCCATTGGAGTCAATATGAATGAAATGAGGTCACTCACTTTGGTTCTACATACCCTTCAGAGAATCCAAGTGTGCCTTTAAAAGAAACAGGTCCCCTTTGGGGCCTAGCATTGAGACAACCAATGATGGACAATGTTTCAAGTTTTCATGTTCTCCCTAGCCCTAGTGGATTGCAATAAATGTTGTACTCAGAGACACTAGATACTTAACAGTTCCAATATATAACTCTCAATTGTTACTAGGTGTCAAATTTGTTGCATGTCGTGTTTATGAGAATCCCCTCTTCCTATATGGAAGTTGAATCATATGTAGCCGATGTGAAAACAATGTATGTGTCGTAAATGTGGTAAGCCTAATCAGCAATCCTAGTTGGCTTACCTGTGATGTCGCCCATTATCTATGCTTATAATAAGGATTTAAATTAAGCATGTATATACACTTTTGAAAAATCTAATAATCTTGGGTTTTGTGCCAGGTTTATGCTTCCCTTTTCTTGAGTGATTAGTGACTAGTTAGTCTCTCTTTAACGTTTTTAATTAAGTTTCTATTATTCAAAACGTGCATTAGCTTATCCACCATATCCAATTGCACCATCAATTGCTATAAGAGCCTCACAAGGGGTATCAACTCCTAGCTCTAGTAGGTCCTAACATCTATGCTATGTTAAGTTTACCTACATACACTAAATCATTAATCAATTTCATTATCTCAGCTTGGAGAGTTATTTTGAATTAGCACTAATCTAAATATCAATTGCTCTTATCTTGGTCACGTTCATGGCTTATTCCTTGAGCCACTAGCCTTCATTAAATAATTTATATTAGATTATGTATTTTACTAGGTTCATGCAATTGATCCATAGCCTAATCTCCCACTGCATATGTTGATTGCTATAGTTAAATCTCTAATGGTTCAATTTGTGGTAATAACCATATACGTGGAGTAATTAGTGCAATTAGGGCATTAATCAAGTGATTTCCTATATTTTTTGGGACTTGTTTGCTTGATTATGTTGAAATAAAGATGTATTTATCATAATGAGCTTAAAAAAATATGGCTTACACTTGATTGACCAAAAATGGTTAAAAATAGTCTCACCACCTAATTTAGGGCTCTCCAAACATCACTAATCTTTTGAAATTTTTCTTGAGGCTTTGGATCCTCTTTGTAGGCATTCTACTCCAAGATACATGGGTTAAGAACATGGGATTATGCAAGATATCAAATTTTCCCAAGCATCTTGATCCTCTTTCAGGTTATCTAATCCATGAAATTTGGGTTAAGTACACAGGATTACGCAAGATATTAGTAGTTACAGATGAAATAACTACAACCAATTTGACCAAAATAATGGTTTTTGAGAAAAATCAATCTCAATTCATGATTCCACTTGACCCTACTTGTCCTACTTGCTCTTTTCCTCCTCATTTTACCCGAGCTTCATTTCTTCCAAAGGCTTTAGTATAGCTAAATGTGTAGCTTTTGCAAACACTTCTCACACTGCATCATTTGAGACCTAGTGGCTTGGGGATTGCATGACAGTGTATGTGATTATCCCCCATAGCATACACCTCAAATTATGTAAGTGTAGCACATGACTTCACATGGAGGAGTTTTTCATATTTCAAACAGTAATAAAATTACACATACAAGAGGAGTTAGAGAATGAAATTTGTTAAAAACATTAGAGGTTTATTTCACAAAGGATATGTGAAATTGCATATTTGCTCTATTGGATTTCCATTAGGTGGAATCTACCAAGATTCCACCTCTTCTAAACCTTGCACCAATTGAAAGCAATAGCATTCTAGACTTCATCTCAAACTCAATTTCTTTGCCTCAAAGAAAGCATTCATCTCTAAGCCAGTCCACAAGGCAAGAATGTCTGTAATACATGGGAAGATTTCAACTAAAAGAAAACTCTTTCCTATGCCCTTCCCAACCAGCGTGTGTTGTCTTGTCACCTGGTGTAATGAACCCAATATTTTTCAATAAAAGTATATCATTTACTTTAAAAATTTAAGGTTTGTATTTTATTAATTCAAAGAGCATTCTAATGGAATGATCGGATAAAAAATTGGACTCTGAAACTATTAATTATGACCCTTATTCACTTGAAAACTATAGGTTGATATGGGAAACCTAAGCCTCAAGACTGTATCTAAAGATAAGAGTTAAGAAAAAAGCAGAAATTTTAGAAAAGAGAGATTAATCATGTTTGAGAAATCACTTAAATAAAACAATTTCTGAAAGAATATCTTGTTTCCAGATGGAGATCGCAGTTAGCAAGGTGATTCCGCGGTTAGCGGAGAATAAGTTGAGGTTATCAGTTCTCTTTTTTGTCTTTTGCGGTTAGCAGCATGCCTTGCAGCTAGCGAGATGCTCCCTTGTGGTTAGCAACTAGGGAAGTTTGCACATTTCGTGGCTAGCGAATAAGTAAATCTTTTGCAAAGGCCGTGTTGGTTAGACAGAGAAAGTCCACGGGTAGAGAAAAGCTTTTAAGAATACTGTTGAATTATAGGACTGTCTTCATTAGACCATGTTTGAGAAAGAAATGTTTTGGTGATGTTTGAAGGGATGGATGAAAGAACCTGTGCCTGTAATTAATTAAATAACACTATTTGTATATGTAAAACAATGTGGTAGTAATTAGAAAACAAGCTAAAAAGTGTGAGTGTGGGGTGGAAAGCGGGGGTTGGCTTAGGTTTCTAGTCAAAGATGGGTGGTCTTGATTAGTGGAGAAACTCTCCACTCCCTCTTATTAAGAGAAGCAAAATTCGAGACTCATTGTGGTAAGAGTCAAGAAGTCCCAAATATACGTGCCTTGAAAGCTATGGACCCGATTAGTTGGGTACTTTTCACAAGATTACTAGCTGGTTTAGACTAAGTCTCATATCATATTTGTGGTTTATGGATGGTGGCCATGCCTCTTAAACGTGGAGAAAAAGGTGCTATTTATGGATTTTAAATATGTCAATAATATTTCATCTTTATGTTAGGAAATAGCTTTCATTAGAATCCTTGATTTAACAACCTGGCTTGTGGTGTATGACCCTTATACCCACAAACATGATGGATAGAGGAATTCCTCTCTTCTGTTGCTCGTATCTCTACTTTGTGGAAATGGAGTAGGGTGTCGTCAACAAAAAAAGAGAATAAAGGAAGGCCATCTATCAAGTCGCCTCAATCTTTTTGGGGTTGGGGACCTCACACCTGGGGCTCTTTCATCTCTTCTACCCCCTGCCTGCACCACATTCTATCCTTGCACCCCATACCCCCCCCCCCCCCCAAAAAAAAAAAAAGAAAAAAAGAAGAAAAAAAAAATCCACGTTGGTCTCTTCATTGACCTTCACACTTAACCATTCCTTTTTGTTATCCCATGGCACTTTTTCCTTCAATCCTCCAAGGAGCCTCCGTAGATTTCCATCAATCAAATGTCCCCAAGCCTTTATGCCAACCTACTTGAATGGAAAGGGGCCTTCTTGTTCATGGTGAAGAGTGTGTGTAGAGAGATCTTCTAGATACCTTTTGAAACACATGAGCTATATGTATTTTTGAAAGTTGGACCCCCTACCAATTATCCTAAGATGAATCTACCAATCCTAAGATTAATGTAGATGTTTCCTCCAATAATGAGAAGTAATGACAATCCATGTCTTCTAAATTATGTTACATGCCCAAAGATTCATGATCCTTGATAAAATTTTGTACATAGTTTATCTTTTCTCTTCTCACGTAGGTAAAGATTCATGGTGGCCTGCATAAGGATGCAAGAGTGTGAAATGGAAAGTTACGGGTGGTGAAAAGGTAGCATGATGTATGTTGTTGAATGTTTTGACCAATGCATGAAATTTGTGCCTATTTTTCACTTGCACAATGTGGAGCTAGCCTATATTTGGTCTAAAAAACATCCATGTATGGTTGTTATATCTATCAGTAATTACCTGATGCCAAAATCATCCAAGGAAGAAGAAAATCGATTGTAGGAAGGGTTTGGAATATTGCTGCTATTGTTGAAGTCACCCAAGATGAGTAATGGAATTTCCATGTTGTGGTTGCAAAGGAAGGATGTTACTGGATCAATTTAGTTTGTTAGGGGTGTTGAAGGGGAACTATAAAGGGAGACCACATCAATTATTTTGATGTTGAAGATCTTGATGGTTGCATGAAATATCTCCCTCCCTAGACGAGTCACATGCCCAAAACTCAAGTGGGTCAGTTTTTTGTGGTGTAGAATGAAGATGTCCATATTTGCATTGAATTCGTGATGCAAGAATCCTATCAGGGAATGTGCCAATTTTTTTGTTAGTCTTATCTCTTGCAAGCATAACATATGTGATGCCATCAGAGAAGAATTTTCTACTATCTTTCTTGTGTTTTTGTTGAAGGAGAGGATGTTCAATGGTTCAATGATTCAATGATTCAATGATTCAATGATGATATGTGTGTTTGAGAAAGCTTGTAATGAACTTTGGGTGGAGATCCATTTGGCTTGTGATTGCAAACACTATAACTCATCCAACACATTTTGATCTTCGACTTTCATATGGGAAGGCTGTATTCTTTGGACTAGGTATAGGTCAATTAGATCTCAAGTACAAGATAGCGCTATGTATGCAGCACAATGTGTTCTTATGTGTTCAGACCTAAAGACCACATATGTATTGTAAGTCCTTACAAATAGTGTATTGTTCTTGTCTATGAATGAATGGTCGCCATTTTTGATAGCGAATTTCTTCCTCTTGTAATCCTGCTGCATATTCTCTTCCACCTTGATGTCTTTAGAGGTAAAGGGATTCATTGTGTCCATTTAATGGAGTTCCACTATGTGATAACTCACAAATCGTAACCCGGATGTTGTTGACTTCTAGAATGTGGATCAAAGAAGATGGTGTCAATTGTGAAGAATACTATAAAAAATGATTCTTCAAAAGTGTTCATGAAATAAGAGGACATGAACATGAGGCATGCAAAGAATCCATGTAGAATTATTTCATATGGATGCTTACAAAGATCGTAGACTAAACCCTAGTTTCTTTTCAAAAATAAAATCCATGGAGTTTTTGAAATCGAGGGTTTATGATACATAGTGATACATGCAACCATCATTCTACAAATCTTCTTCAACATTTGACATGATAGGTCATGAAGTCCTTCATATTGCTTCACTACTTCCTTGAGAGTATTGAGTATGTATTTTTCATCTAATCTTTCTTTATCCTTGGGTCTTGGTAGTGTTGGATAGTCAGCTAGTTGCGATGTCATTTTTACAGTGTTTTGTGTTGAATCCATGTTCGCACTGGAGGGACTGGGCAGAAAGTAACATCTTTTTCAAGGGAAGTGGGTGCCCTCATCATATGAACCGCCACTCTGGATGCTTCTCGAGCCAAGCCATCCTCCACTTGGGCTATTGATCTTGTGGCTGAGCTTCTAACATTTCTTGCTCAATGGAGGCTTTCCTGCAAATAAATTCATACTTTATCAGGGAGAGAGAGAGAGAGAGAGAGAGAGAGAGAGAGAGAGAGAGAGAGAGAGAGAGAGAGAGAGAGAGAGAGAGAGAGAGAGAGAGAGAGAGAGAGAGAGAGAGAGAGAGAGAGAGAGAGAGAGAGAGAGATAGATAGATAGTTCTATTATCGTCCTGGGAGGTCAAATATGACCTATGGGACCAAATGAACATGTCACGTGGTGTGAGTGGAGTTCATAAGTGACTCTCGATGCTCAAAAATGGCTGAAATGAGCGTCGCAATAGAGAGTCCACATCGTGGTTGGGAGAGGAAGGTATGTAGGGAGAGCTCATGGCTGAATATATGGGGAAAAGAGGACCTAATGTGGTCAAAAGCTGAGCACTCAAGTAGTGTGTGGTACTCACTCTCTCGCACTTGATGAGGGCATAAGGTGCAAAGTCGATGACACTCCTCGCCAGTGCCCCAATGTCCTGTCTCGCAGCGTAGAGAATGGGAGCTAAGACGAATGGAGGCAATGGTGCGGATCGCACTCAACGGGATGGGCTCAAGGATGTAGGAATGGGTTCGGTTACCTCGTTCCGAGAAGAAGAGAGATTTGTAGTTTGTGGCAACGTGTGTGGTGTAATGGCTGAAGCGAGAACCTCCAGATTTCTCCCAAGCCATGATACATTGGCGTTGTAAGAAGGCCTCATTAACTTGGGAGTCGATCGACGCATCCTTGACCAAGTGACATGCATCCCATCTTCCAAACCATTTCTTGATATCAAGCATCCACCCCGAACTTAGTATTTTGCTCTTGCATGTCTTTTGAACCTTTTGACTTGCTTCATATGCGATTCTAGGAAGTCGATGCAAAGGGCTACGTTGTGTCTTACGCATGTACTCCACAACCCTTTCCATGCCCAAGACCTCAATGGGAAGCGATCCGGACTCAAGAAGTAAGAGCATGTAGGGTGTTTGTGTCTTGACTTGGAGAAAGTTGGTGAGAAAACGCTTTTGGACATTCTCAAACTCTTTCCAAGTAGACTTCCCGATGCTTCCACCCCACACCTCCACTCCATAAAGAAGCACCGGTGTCACCAATGTGTCAAAGAGGTACTTTTTGAGAGCCCAACACTTGATCTCTCCTGCATTGCACATGTTCTCAAATGCATAATAAGCCCTCTTTCCGGCTTCCAAGCGACGCATTGCACAATCCTTCCATTTATGATTGGATGGAACCTCAAGGCCAAGGTACTTGAAGTGATCTACCACTTCAAGTTTCTCATTGTTGTATACAATGCATGGATTTTCGTCATTGAGGGTCTTTACAAGCATAACCTTGGTTTTGGATCCATTCACGATCAGCCCGCTATGTAGGCAAAAGCGTTCCAAGACACTCATAAGCTTTTGTGCATCTTCTAAGGTATGTACCAAGAGCACTACATCATCGGCATAAAGCAAAAGCATGATCACCGCATTTCCAATCTTAACCTCTTCTATGCCTTCTTGCTGCATAAAATCAAGAACCATGTATTCCAATTCATCAATGAGTAGCCCAAAGAGGGTTGGGGAAAGTGGGCATCCTTGTTTGACACCAATAGTGCTTGCAAAAAATTCTGAAATTCCATCTCCCATACGTAATCGACATATCACTTTTTGGTAGATGCGAAAGACTGCATGCATAAATTCTCTCGGCACTTGAAGGCTTTGCATACGTCTCCAAAGATTTCCTCGCGGTACCATGTCAAAAGCTTTCTTGAAATCCACAAAGCAACAATACAACTTTTTTCCTTTCAATCGAGACGCTTCCATAAGAACTCGAAGAGTGACAAGGTGATCAATAGTGCTATGATGCTTTCGAAAACCTGCTTGGCCAAGCGCACGTTTGCCATTCTTTTCAGCCCATTCACTTATCTTCATCTCCATGATACATCCAAATAACTTTGCCATCAAAGAACCAACCATTATAGTGCGATAGTTGTTCACATTGTTTACATCTCCTCCTTTGTGCAAAGGTTTGATCCAATTTGCACTCCAATCATGAGGCATGCCATACTGAAGTGCAAGGTTAAACATATCGCATATCCAATATCGTGTTTTCTTGCTTGTCCATTTAATCATTTCAGCCTTGACACCTTGAAGGTCACCTGCCTTGCGAGTAGCAAGTTTCTCAAGCGCGCGGCATACATCTTCAATGGTAAAGAAGGGAGACATAAATGGAAGGGAGCTACAACCCTCCATCTTATCAACATTGGGTTGCTCATAGAGGTTCTTACAATGCATATACATATCCTCAAGAGTCAAGTCACCAAAGCTCTCAACGCGCTTGCCTTTTAGATTTTGCCAAAACTTGCCACATGCATGTGCTTTCTCTTGTGCTAAAAGAAGTTGTTTTTCGACTTCCCACCTTCTCCTCTTCTTTTGAACAAGTGCTTTGTATGTGTGTGAACATTCCAAGTAAACTTCCTTGTCTTTGATTGCATCCAATCTTAGCAAGTGTTTTCGGGCTTGACTACATTCCATGTCAAACCATTTCTTCTTGGTGCTACCCTTCTTAGACCTTTTGCAAGACATGTGTTTCGCCGAAAAGCATTCCTTCGCACAAGAGAAAATTACTTCTTTGAAAACTTTCCACTTGCATTCTAATGTTGGGCTCCCTTGATGCTCTATCATGCTTAACATTTGGTCCACCATATCAGCATATATAAGTGCTCGTTTGAAGTCTAGACGTAGGTACAAATGATTCACATCATGATTGGAGGCTACATGCTCGGGCCGTTTACCACACTTGAGGTCAATACATAACATCCTATGATCCGATTCCGGATTCCATTCACCAAGTGTAAAGCTTTGTATGCATTCTAGAGTGGCTTCTGAGAACAACATATAGTCAATCACGCTAGCACCATTGTGCTTTCTACATGTAAAGTCATTGGTGCCTTGCCATAGAGATACACCATTTGCAATGAGCATTCCGGTACTATTGCACATATGTAGAAGTGACTTTCCATAGTGATCCACTTCCTTTGCATCATTAGAACTTCGATTATACATGTATGAGTCATCCACTCTTCTTGATACATGCGGCATGTCGACTTGTTGTGTGTCGTGTTGTAACATATTTGTGCGAGCATTCATGTCTCCAAAAACAATGACTTCACCTTGATCCTTGTAATGAGCAATGTCTTCCTCTAGTTCAACAAAGGGCTGATCTCTATCCATATTCAAGCAAGCATAAAAGTTGGAGTCATAGTGAGGAATGTAGCAACCGGCCACAAACATGACTTGACCATTTGGTGGGCTGATTTTCAGCCATAAGTAGCGTTTATACTTATCTTCTTTGACAATGGAAACATCTTTCAAACCCTTTTTGGTCATACATGCTACGCCTCCTTGGCCTCTTCGTTGCTTTGCATTTTTGGCCCACATCAAAGAATGCACATCGTATTTGTCAAATCCAAGAATTCGTTGCGCATCATGCTCCCATGTTTCGACAAGAAGTATCACATCGGAGTCATTGGTAAGCTCATCAATGCCAATTCCCGCATTCCATGGATACCCGTTACAATTCCAAAATCTTATTCGCAAGCGTGAGTTGGTCTCATAGATCATGTGTCCCTATTTGTTGGGTGGACTTGCATCCTCCTCAAGTGCCTTTTCTTCTTGAGATGATACCTTAACCTTCTTGCTTCTTTCCTCGTATGCTTTGCGACGTACATTTTGTTGCATAAGAGTGCGATCCTCATATACATTACAACCCGTTCCTTTGAGGTAGATCCAACCATTGTCAAGGATGATCTTTCTCTTTACCTCATCAGCCATGGTACATACAATAGGTCTTTCTCCCGAGCGAGGGACTCCTTGTTTTCCAACTCGATGTGCACCATAAGCCATGATTCCTGACATGCCAAAGTGTGTAGCAAAAAACTCTTCAATAGCAACCGCAAGAGATTGGGGTGTTTCCATGCTTTCCTCCTTGATTCCACGAATGACGATGTTCTTTGAGCGTTTTTGTCGTTCTTGCAATTCTTGAGTGTCCACATTCTCTACATTCTTTGCTTGGACAACGGCTTGCGTGATAGGAGATGTAGAAACCACATTATCCTTACATATATCAGCCCATGATTTGGATGCATTTCTCATCTCACATACATCATGTCGTATTGTATCTATCGTTTCCTCTTTCAATACATGATCACTCTCAACTTTGCTCAAGCGCTCTTTCACTACATTCATGTCCACAAGAGAGCGTTTACATTCTTGAACTTCATTCTCAAGATGCATCAAGCGCGTTGTTTGCATTTCAAGAACCTTCTTGAGGTGCTCATTCTCCACAACGAGAACTCTTAAAGTACCATTTTCCATTGCAAGTGCGCGCAACTCTTCACCTTGCTTGTTGACGGTTTCTTGTAACGAGATCAAGTAAGCCATGATCATTGCTTCCGTTGTTGTAGACGATGTGGTTGGATTAGCATCCAAATTCCTTGGAGATTTTGCATCATTCTCCATGGCGAGTGTGGCTTTTCCACCCTTGCGAGTTTTGTCTGACATTGCCTTCAAGTCGGCAACAAAAACGCAAAGTTTTGACAGTTTTTTCAGTTCTGAGATGCTGTTACAGCAAAGCCTTCCATTACACAGAAAAATTCTGTCTTTACATCAATGCGTAGAGGGCTTCGTGCTCTTCGATTGAGGCTATAGATCACCTAAATCGGAGTTTGGATGAGCAAGTTATGGTCAAAAGAGTGAACTGCTGTCTACTAGGTCAAAAAACGGCTGTGTGTGTGTGTGTGAGAGATAGATAGATAGATAGATAGAGAGAGAGAGAGAGAGAGAGAGAGAGAGAGAGAGAGAGAGAGAGAGAGAGAGAGAGGGTGTAAGAGTCCTCATTGATGGTCGTTGGTTTGAGGAGTTGCATATTAGCTGAATGGAGAAGGCTAATTTCCCATTATATTGCCTTCTTCTAGTGCTCTTTCTTTGTTCCTTCAATCCTTCTTTCATTTCAGCTACGGCCTCTTTTTTTAGACGGTGTGCTCTTTCTACTGGGGTTTCAGGTTCATTGTGCTCCCCTGCTCTTGTCTCTTGAGCTATACTTGTCTCTAGAATCTCCTTTGTCTCAACCTTTACTAGATGTATTATGAGTCACTTGAGAAGAGGACCTGGTTTGATGGGTTTGTTGTCTTCGTTGAGCATCATGAAATTTTTGTCCATCATCTTGCTTGCGTTGGTCATCGCCTCTGTAATCACCTATGCTAGTGAATTCTAGTTGCTTATAGTCAAGCTTAGCTTGTGATGTGGTTACTAGAGTTTTCAATTCTTTAGTTTTTTTTTTGAGGGACGCATTCTATACCTAAATGCTATCCTCTCAATCTAGGGATGTTTTAGTGGCGTCTTGTCACATTCTTTCTTGAACTAGATCTAGTTTTGAGATTCTAGAACTTTCATTCGAAGATGCTGTATTGGTTTCTGCTAGTCGTGTCAATTATGGGCTTGTCTTGATTTTGTCGACTGTGTGGCATTGGATTATTTACTCCTCTTCAGCACTTACTAATTGGATTTCTACCACTATGATCTGATTTTCTAGTGTGGTAGCTTGGTTGATAACATCTTTAAAAACCACCTGCAAGTCTTCTATTACTTCTTTATGTGTTGCAATGGATCTATGGGTGATTGTTATCTCCTGATAAGTGTCATCTAGTTTTTTTTTTTGGGATAGTAGCTAGCTCCTTCACTCTTGAGATTCATATCTTGCGATTTAAGCCTCTATGATTATGTCTTTTTGTTTGTTTCTTAGTGTATGTAGCTCAGCATAAACTTCATTAAGCTCACCTTGTAGTCTTAGGATGGTGTTGAGATCCTGTGTGTACTCTTGTGTGTACTTGTTGTATGGCTTGGTAGTACGAGTCTATCATGCTCCATACTCGAGAACATGTACTAGGTATAGGACTGGCATAGAAATCATCTCTCTGATCTTTTCTATGATCATAGAGGATGGTTTTGTGAATCTAGGTGCCTTGATTTTTTGGCTACCTCTGCGTTCCTTGTTCCTTTGGTTACCTTTGAGTGTCTTGAGCCTCTGATGCTTTAGGCTGAGATGTTTTGTCTTGGTTAGTTTCATCTCCAAAATATTTATAAAAGTGGTCACTAGACTAGGAATGTGAGATTTCAGTAGAGCTGGTTGTCTTTGATCTCTCCTCTGCCCTTTTAGCCTTCTTAGCTCCTTTGGGTTCTTCTTTTTCTATTTTGGCTTGCTCCAACTAAGCCCATATTTTCTCTAGTTGTTTAGCAGTAACAGGAAAAGCTGATGGAGTTTTTGTGTGGATGTTGCAAGGTACCAACTTCTCAACAAAATCTCCTTTGTCGAGTATTTTCTTCTTGAGCTTCTCGATGAATCGTTCTTCCATGGATTTCTTTTGTGCTTTCACGTCTTTGCCAGGTTTGGCATGGGCATTGGTCTTTTACCCTTCCTATCCAATTTCTCTTCTTTTGGTTCCTCTGACTCTTGCACTTTTCTTTAGATATTTTGCGAGCAATGGAATAAGTAGAGCTTGACATGGTCACCTCTTTATCATTGTCTTCTTCATGGATTTTGATCCAATCCTTTTGTGATCAAGCTTCATGAAACTCTTGGGCTGCATAGATAGCTTAATACACAATCCTGATTAGTAGTTCTAGAGGTGACAAGTATGTGATCTTGGTGTGCTTCTTCCTCTTAGTGAGTAGCTTGAGTAAATATTGGGCATGGTCAATAGTCACTAATGGGTATGGTATCGCATCCTAGACTTTTTTCATTAATGTGGAGGAACTACATGAACATGCGGTGGGATTTTTTTCTTCTAGTCATGTCATGTCTGCAAATGTTGTTGCACCTTTTTTACAAAAAATTCAACTTCCATTTATTTTTGCCCGTTCATTTTAGCTCGCCTACTGGATAACTATAAAGATTCCGCAATCAATTTTGATGTGATCTTTATATGGACTTTATCATTGTCAAGTTTGGACATCTCAACTATACCCTCCTTCATGATGCTGGTGTAGAGCTCCTATCTAGATATCAATCCCACATGGAGGTAGCTGGAAGTAATTTGGGAGATCCATCTTCTCAAATGGTTCTTCAATGGGAACTTTTCTTGCTAGGTTGTAATCCTCTCGAGGTATCATGGGAAATATAACCATGTTGTTTTCTGCATCTCGGTAAAGTGCTTCGTACACCACATCTCCTTTAATCTTGAGTCTCTCTTTTCCAATGTATGTGGAAGCTTCCTTTAGGGAGTCCTTGAAGATGGCGAATTTTGGGTCTGTTTCAGCCTCTTTTTGTGACTCCATTCTTCTTGCTACCCTTGGCCTTGGATTTCATGGCTATTGTGAACAATCATCAGAACTCAAAGATTAGTTAGAGCCAAAAGTGATGTTTTTCCCATTTCCATACATTTGGTAAACCTTGTTCAAAATGCATGTACAAACCCTGCAGAACCTCACACTTGAAAAATTATGTTTTCATGCAAAACAGAGAGAAAATTGCATTTTTTTCTCAGACTTGTAATTTGGATGGTTTTTTGGGACTATGAATGCATGCACTTGATGAAAATTACAAATAAAGGATTTGTCTTTGGTTTGATAGATTTGGGTAGAAGGTTTGGTTGTGGTTGAGGTTTCAGGCATCTGATTCAAGCTCTTAGCATCTTGTATGATGGAGATGTGACCTTTTTTCACCTTTTCCACTTTTTCCACATAGGAATGATCAATAAACTTGTACCAACTCTTGTCTGGGCTTAAATCCACTTTTGAATTGTTGGTTACATTCTGAGGAAAAATTGTGATTTTTGTCCCTTTTCCTTGAGGGGGTTCACCTCTTAGACATTTAATTTACCACGTGAGTTCAAATGAACGGGTTTTTAATTGTCAAACTTTTAAAATTCTAACAATATTATAATAATAGAAGGGTTTTTTAATGAGTTCAAAGAAAAACCCATAAGTTTTTGAAGAAAAAGGGGTCATTTTATTACCTTGAACATGTAAGTAAAGGGGTCTTTTTTAATAACCTTTGAACGCATGCTGTATGTATAGTTTCTTAAAGGTGCACCCCCCAAGACTTTTCCAAAATTTGACTCTTGATTTCCATCAAATTTGGTAGGTGCATTTCTCATAGTGTTTAGAGATCACGCATCCACCTATACTCCGAAATTGATCTAGTGGGAACGGGGTAAGTCTGATTGAGTCCCTTCACCAAGTAGAAAACTCATGAGGATGTTGTGCATAGCTCCAATGATTATGAAACCTTTTGGGTAGGGCTTGATAACATAGGGTATCACATGTGTAGCTTCAAAATCAACCTTTGATGTCACATTGGCACTACAGGGGAGAAAAACACAATTTTCTTTCTATTTTTCACATTTGACTTCCAAATAGAGTGATTCTTGGCAAGCCCCTTGTACTTGATGTTTTAAGATGGATGGTCACCTTGCACTTGAATTTTGACAACTTTCACTAGTTTGGGACTATTTTCAAGCCTTGATTCTAAGAGAATTTTGTCACGAGGGGCATGGTGACTTCCATTTGATAGGGTCTTTTCTCAGAATTGGTTTCTAGCCTAAAGTGGATATAAATGACACTTTCATAGTCCAAACTACTTAGTGATGCAGAGATGTAAGAAAAAAGTGCAATGTTTTACCTATCTAGCATAAAAACTCACTTTTTCAACCATGCAGTACTTTATACATAATTATACACTCCTTTAGAACATTTCTAAGGTGCCACTTCATTCATCATGTAGTCATGTTGACCATAGGGACATTGTGTCTACAAAAAGGATTCTTTGTCTCTGATGATTGATTACTTGCCCGATGATTGATTACTTGCCCCTATTTGGCAAAATGTACCATTGCCAACTAGTATGGAATGGTCCTTAGAAGCTCTATGCATGTTCTTCCCCCAATCTAGCATCCCATTCATGATTTACTTAGAAATGATGGTTTCTTGGACTATGGGAGTTTTCTACTGATGTACCTTCTCGAACTTCACAACTATTGAAGTTCCTTTGTGTAAGTTCATTGCTTTGGTGTTTTGAAGTTATTGGTCAAACCTTGCATCATTCGGATAACTCGGAAAAAACGTGATGGTTTTAGTAAAGGGGTTTTCTTGTGTGAGATCATTTGAGTTTAAGAGTATGTTAGTAAGATTAAGAGTGACCCTTCCCTAGATTTTCCTCATCATTGGGTGCTCCCACCCGATGCAAGCATCACTTTTGTGTGTGAGCTGGCCTAGGTCTCCTACCTGGATTTTATCCCTAATGTTTCCAACATGCAATTGTGTCAAATGATAGTGTTCTGGGTAGGGAACATATCTCTCATGTCTGTTGTCAAATCTTGGAGTGTGTAGGGCATGGGACTCGCAAGAAAACCCGCTCCACACTAGCTATCTCTCTCTCACAAACTCACTAATAGAGTTGAGAGTTTAATTGAGGCTAGGCTTGTGACATACCTTGGGTTCCTTAGTCAATTTTCATCCCAACCTCATAGTTAGTCCTACCTTATGTGTTTGATGACCACCGTGTCAATTTTTTTTGAAGTCAGGCAGCATATGACTATAATCCATCCATTTTGCCAAATCAAATCTTTTCAGCTTAAAAACATTTTCGGCAACTTATCCGAATTCTACCATAACTTGCCCATTATTACCCCCAATTAAATTCTTGGAAATCTTGTCTCTCCCTTCAGTCCATGTTCCTGTGTTTGGTTTTTATTGTAACTTTCTTGTTTTTGTCAATATTTATTACTTAGAAAATCAATAAAAAACACCAAAAAATAGAGAAAAATAGTAAAATTTACCTAAAAATTCTAGAAAATAGCTACATAATTAGAGAATGATGAATTTCAAAGAAAATTACTTATTTGCAAAATTTGAGTGGATTGCTCCACTTCTTATTATTAATTTTGTCAAAAAGATTTACTATATATATATTTGCATACACCTAAGGGCTCATCCTTGGTGTTTCTCCCTTACTCCTGAATTTATTTATCTTGTAGGTCACAAATTAAAAATTGCATTGAAAACAAGAAATCAAACACAAATTACAACACAAAATCAATAAAACAATGCCCTTTTCTCTCTGATTTCAAGGTTTTGGAATTCAGAATGACTCTCCCTCCTCCTACTTAGAGTACTCTTGGATGACAGTGTGTCATTTTGGTTGTGTAGTGCATGGGCAATAAAGTGGTGCCTTATGAAAATCCGTGTAAGTGGCCCTACGTATGCATACGCTGTCAATACATGAAAAAATTGATGTTGTGCAAGAGACGGGTCTTAAGCAAAAACATTTAAGGGCATTCAACAATGAGGTTCACTTTTTTGGTTGTTAATGAGCGTTTAACATGTAGTAAGCATTGTAGCTCAATGGATCGTTGACAAATGTTTGGAGCGTTGTGTCCATTGCTGGTCGTATTTGTACTTGAGGTTTACGCCACCATACCATTGTAGTGGTTGTTGATTGGGAAGGGTATTGTGGTGGCTACAAAACATCTTGGTGGGTTTTAACTTCTTGCAATTCTTATTGCTTTGGAATCAAGTTTGTTTTCTTGATTATGGAATGAACTTGTTGTGCGGTATCCACATTTTTGTATCTTGAAGTGTTCATGGTTTTGGAACTTGAGTAGCCCACTTGACATTTTGAGTTGCAGTAGTTGTAGAAAAAGACTAGTGTTGTTGGTTTTGAGATAAGCCTTGTAGTTAACCTTTGGGAATCCATATGAAGTTTCTCAAACATGTGGGGTTCTTTTAGGTATCTAAATACCCAGTAGTAGATGATTATCCAAGGCATCTGGTGGTAGAACAAAGAAGTTATGGGAACATACATATCCATTGATGTGTATCGTGAGCTCCACAAAACCTTTAGCAATACTGACAATCCCATTGAATCCTATAAATGTTCTTTACAAAGGTTGAAGGACCAATTTTGACATTTCCTGGTACGTATACCAATTGATTGTATTCAATTGCACACATGATTCAACAAGTGCATGAATAGGTACCATTTTGGCTCCTAGCTTTTCACAAATGTATGGGTCCACATTTTCTTAGTCTTCTTCAATGCTTGTAATCTGATGTACCGCATGGATTTATGCATCTCCAGCTGTGCTTTTTTTTTTGCTTCCTCTTTGTTATACTCTCTCTGGATTCTTGTTGTGCCTCTTGAATCTCAAGATCTTGCTTCTCTTTTCTATTTCTAGCTGCATGTGCCCTTTAAAGCATCCCTTGATTTAGTGGAAAGTGATATTTTTAAAGCCTGCATCTGCTGATCTAATTTGTCATTTCTTGTCCATCCCTTTAGCAAGATTAATGGCACCACTCTCGGTGATATGGAATGAATCACGAATGGTCCCATTCCTTGCTTTTTCAATTTTTTGTTTTTTGTTTAAGAGTGTAGACAAGCACATAATCTCTTGGTGCAAAGTCTTTGGACTTTACATGCTTGTCATGAAACTCTGTCATGCATCATTTTTGGGTGTATATGTCCACTATTGCCTTTAACCGAATCTTATTCAACTTCTTTAGCTCTTCTAGATGGTCAGATCGTTCATGTCCAATCCACTCAAGCTTATTTTCTATACACAAGGTTGGAATCAAAAACTCTATGGGTAAAACATTTGGAAAAATATGAACCCCAAAGGGGCCTTGTGAGAGAAACCAATCATATTTCATTCAACAATAGGATATAAAGGGAGGAGGGGGGGGGGCATGGATAGACCATATCTATGTACGTCAAGACTATATCATGTAGCATATCCATGGAAAGATGTCGTCAAATGCAATCCAAATGCATTATTGTCAGACAAATTTGAAGTTAAAAA
This sequence comes from Adiantum capillus-veneris, assembly GCF_014529385.1. Classification (NCBI taxonomy): domain Eukaryota; kingdom Viridiplantae; phylum Streptophyta; class Polypodiopsida; order Polypodiales; family Pteridaceae; genus Adiantum; species Adiantum capillus-veneris. The sequence goes on along the minus strand of NC_140940.1, from coordinate 110,426,276 downwards.
TGTTCAGGTTATGGCCATTCAAAAAATTGCAAAAATTGGTGGGACCATGGCTACAAGCCCATTCTCATTGCTATAGAGAACATATTCCAAAGGAATCGTTGACCCTAAAGGTCCCTTTTGGGGTTCATATTTTCCCTAATGATTGCATTAAGTCGAAACACCATGCTATAGGGTGTAGTTCCTAAAACAGTCTTGTACACAACTCTATAGGCTCAATCTTGCCTATTTTCATTCACAATTTTGGTTAAAACCGTGTGCATAAAACTCTGCAACAACTGCTCTCAGATTGACGATTAGCCTGTGGGTGATACGAAGTTGATTTTCTATGTATGACCATAAACTCCTCAAGAAAATATGCAATGACTTTGTTAACAAAATGTGTCCTTCGTCAAATGGTAATTTCAATAGGAAATCCTACCACATAAAAACATTTTTAGCATATGAAAAAGCTAATAGCCACTTCACCAGGTTGTTCCTGGATACATCCAATGGCACAAGTATAGGCATCCACATGAACATAAAATATCTTGCTCCAATCGGGTGTTTTGACACTAGTGTTTTCCACAGTGGTATCCCTCATGGATCCAGCTATTTGTTTGACTGAAACACGGTGCAGTAGGAGGTTCAATGAAATCAAGAATAGCATCTTGATTTTTCACATTGTTGTCCATTTGCAACCATCTAGTGTGTAGACTCCATTTAGAGCGCACATGAGCATGCTAAACGAGTTATCACAACAAAGATGTACCTGAACGAGTACCGCTTTTCACTTTCCGTGAAAGTAACTTGCTGACCCAACTCATCAGCCAAGTGTAAGTCCTTGACTTGTTCTCAAATTTCATCAGTAAACAACCCCACCATAACTAGTGTTCAAGGTTGAGAATGTGACTTATACATGAAGAGACTAAACCTAGTCGCAAACATGCTTTAGCTGATGGTAAGCAAACTCCAAGTAGAGCAATAAATGCTTATTAATTGGATTGCTTGGTGCTAATATACGCACTTTGCATATCCTTTAGCACAAGATTACACTTTGTAATCCGCATATCCCCCTGGATAACTGACAGTACTGAGGTGTGTTTCCCCCACGGTTTACAGACAATCTTTCCAGATGGTTGGTAAACGGGGATCACAATATCGTACAACATTGGTGAGGAATCAACAATTGGTTGAATAACCATTGTGGTTAACTTGAAAGATCCACAAGCACCCAAACCGAGCCATGATCTCTATTGGTGATTGGTAGAACAAAACGCAAACTCAGCGAGATACTGCACATGGAGTGCAAAATGCTTCATAAGCAACTAATGTTATGAATATGCATGCCGCTCCAAATCAGCCTTTGCTAAACACTAGGACCCATAACACCTAGTGTGCATGCATTTAGCAAAAAACATATCCGAACCTGTATATCCATGATCATCCTTGCCAATACTTATGGCGAATGTGATGTGCATAGCGCACAATAAAGAGGAATGTAAATAGTTCCAAAAAGAAACTAAATACTTTCAGTGGCAATCATTTTCAAGCCTTTCTGAAATGTTTGAATCATAAGAGAAGATGAAACATTAATCACTTCTAGGGACAAACAATGAAACTTTTTCACTAACAACTCAGAGCCTTGCTATATGTATAAACAACCACCTTTAATGTTGTTTAGTAATACTTGTACATGAACAAGTCATTCTAAGTATCCGACAATTTTTGGCCACTGAAATTGCTCCTAATAATGTGTGCTGAAAATGGTCTAGAAAACAGATGTGACAAGCACCTAGGGACTTTGTCGTGACATAAATTTGAAATAGTGGGCGCCAGTGTCAGTCCCAGAGACTCATATTCGCCACATGTGGAATATGTCTCAACTAAGGATGTCTGAGAAAAGAACATCCTACAAGTACAAGATGTACTTGTGTGTGGAGGTAACTGCAAACTCTCTACGACGAGAGTGAGAGGGACCCTCATTAGCCTTGCTCCACACTGGCTAAACCAAACTCCTTGAGTTCCTAGACCATGTTGCATCCCATGTGACAACATGTGCCAAGTAAAACCTTACAAATAGGTTCAAAACTGCGTAATGCAAAAACCATATTTTGGATACAACGGTCCAAAAGGCTTGGCTTTTATGTGACCTTGTCATCTTGCTGAAGGACAACAATAGATGAAAACATAGAAGTTTATGCATCCTACTTGGAAAAGCAAACAAAGAAACATAAAACCGAATTAGATGCGTACCTGGAGGGTGAACATGGTGTTCACGTATTCATAGTGAAAGGAAGCTATCCAAACTTTGCGCCTGCAAATGCCTAGGAACACTAATTGTAAATTAGTGAAATACAACTAGTATTGCACATGTAACCTTGGGTGTTTCCTTTGAAATCCAGAACCCTTGGTTGAAACAACATTGCCAAACCCCTTGGTTAAATGTTGGATGAAAATGGCTCAACGAGCAGCGGCCCTTGGCCTTGTTCATGACCCCCGTTGGGTTTGCCCCTAGAATTTTATTACTTTTGAAGTTGAAATATTTCCACTACCCCTTGGTAGTTTGTGGACTTCTTTCCTTGAAACTGCAAGTGTGAAGGTTCCAAGAATGGACCATCAATGCTTACTAAGTGATTTAGTAATCATGTGCTGGGTCTTACCCCAAATTATACTCAAATAGGAGCTCTACTGAAATTGGACTCGTATGCACCACTAGATCTTTGTCACACCCAAAAATCCATAATGTGGGGTTTTTGTGCGCAGTCGCACGGTCTAAAATGCTGGCATCATCCTTACACCATGGTAGAGATAAGCGTGTACGAGTTTAAGACGTTCAAAAACTCGATGTGACGTGCATGCTGAAAGTGTGGAATGCAAAAATAATGTCCAAAAAATCAATAATGACAAGACCTTTGCTTGTCCATTTACAAACAGATGGCTCTTAGCCATTCCAAAATAGGTGGCAATAGATGGCTCGTAGACCTTCCTATTGGCTTGTAGCCCTTCTTGTTGGCTCTTAGCCCTTCCTATTATTGTATTGTCATAGAAATATTTCAAGAAAGTCATGAAATATTTCCATAAAATCATGCCTAGTTTACCTTTCCCGCATAGAAGTTTGGAAGAGAGAGAGAGAGAGAGAGAGAGAGAGAGAGAGAGAGAGAGAGAGAGAGAGAGAGAGAGAGAGAGAGAGAGAGAGAGAGAGAGAGAGAGAGAGAGAGAGAGAATGCTGGGCTGAGGAAAACCCCTTATGAAAATGTTGTGTATGTCCCATGCATATGATCTCGTGCAAAACATGTATGTGGCATAGCTTAGTCTATAAGCATACAAGTACACACCCTTGTAGAGAAAGGCTTAGCTTATCCTATGAGCAGCCAACTGTGTACTTGTACCATGCCCTCATAGAGAGAAGTGCTATAAATCACATCTTGACGCACTTACCGTATATGTGATCGTGGGGTGCATATAAACAAAATATTTTCAAACATCAATAGCTGAGGTCGTCTGTGCCAGCGTAGCTAGTGCTATAGCGGAAGCATATGCAATGATGGGTGTTGTACAACCATCGTACCAGTATGCCATGCATACCAAACTGAAAATAGAATAATAAGCCCTTGGCTGCAATGAAAATCTCAACCATGTGAGCCCCTAGTATACGTGCCGTGCATGATTACACTAGCATGGATATATCACAGTGCACTGTTGCGTAGACTGTGAGATTATGTCCATATAGGGCCAAAGATGTGTGCCAGTAGTAGTCAATTGGGCACATAAGAGAAGCCCTGCTTCTCATGAAGACCAGCAAGGCACTGTTTTCTATACAATGGCTTCTTATGGAGTCTGCCCAAGCACTTTGCTGTGCACAATAGAGATATTTTTTTTCAAAATGAAAAGTAAAACATAAACAATCATAACTTGAAGTTGACTAACTTTTTCGTGCACGTGTGGGCAGGTCTGTGGTAGTGCGCACAAATCTGACTCATAGCCATATAAGAGAATAACTTGAGAGTTGGTGGATGTCCTGCACATGCCTTCTTGGCTTGGTTTAATCCAATGTCTATTGAGAGAACATGCAAAGACTCCCAAGTGTATATGCTGATAGCATATTCCAAATGTCATAAATTGATATGCCGTATGTCGCAAGGGAAAGCCTTGCTCCCGAGAAGTCTGTTAATAAGATGAGACAAAACTGATACTGAATGCTCATAGCAAACATGTATGCTTTGTGACACACATGTGTCCAAGTAGAGAACATCGACCGTGTCAAAAGTTCATAGAAAATCGGCCTTGCCGAATCATACATTGTATTGAGAATTGTGATATTGTCCAGTATTGATAGAGATAGCATCTACAGCTGAGCTATCAAGTGTCACCTATTGCCAAACTCCACTTGATTAAAGCAACATAGTTGGCATTGTAGAATGTCCTATGTTGCCCAATATTACTGGCAGGTACCATATAGCTGGAATGTACCATGTTAACGAATTTTGGCAGCCAATTTCTTAGACTTAAACCAATAATCTTCCTTGACGATTACCTCTCTCGTGTCTCTATTCGAGCGTTGCTCCCTCGACAAAAGTACGATACTGCCCAACCGAAGTGAACATAATGTATTGACCATGGTCATAGTTGAGCTATAGGTAAGCTCTCTACATACCATGATGGTGAGCACCCTAGTTATATGAGCTTCCAGGACAAGCTGATACATAAAGCTATGAGAACCACAAGAATAGGAAAACTCAAACCGTATATGGTCCTGGTCGTTGCTGCAAGTATAAGGGTTGCAAAAGCGTTCTGCATGCATGACCATGATGCTGGATGAGCACCATGCCATGCATAGGGTTAACATGTGGTTGATGCTCACTTTCCTACCGTACCATTGTCAAGATTTTCCTTATGCACCATGAGTGCATGCGGGCTTCAAGGCCGTCACAATTCGTGTTTGACTTCGTGCATGAGTCGAGACGTAAATTAAAAATGTATGCACATCCTACATAAGAGTTGCATGCAAAAAGTAATGCTCGTCTGTAGATGATGAAGATGCCTTGAATGATTCTTCAAATGCCCACAAACGGTTGTTCCCGGCACTCCGCATGGAGTGTGCCTCTTAGCAAGGGAAAAATTGGATGCCCTAGTAAAAAAAGCATAACAAAATAATGTTTTTTTTTAAAAATAGCAGCTTGCTTTGAGTGATGGCGGCCAACTGTGCTGTATGTCGTGGAGGAAATTGTGCCCACTGCGGTGCTCGTCCAGCCGCGGCCATCTGTTGATAGTTGATAATCTCCCCCTTGCGCTCCCATCAAGTCCGCCTGCGAGCTGTTTGGTGGAGGTTGAGCTTTGCTCCATCCCCGCCGCAAGTGGCCTTACACACATGACTCCTCGGCCAACAGTCTTTCCCCGCCTGTCAAGCGCTATTGCCCACGGTTCTCATTCCTGCCTTTTGCATGGTGTTGCATGCCTTCCTGCAAGATGAGATACCACGCCCCTTTGCTTCCATGGAACCTTGACAATCAAGCCCAAGCAAGAACAACGATCCATGACAAGGAAAATTATGAGAGAGAGAGAGAGAGAGAGAGAGAGAGAGAGAGAGAGAGAGAGAGAGAGAGAGAGAGAGAGAGAGAGAGAGAGAGAGAGAGAGAGAGAGAGAGAGAGAGAGAGAGATAGAATCGAGACCTTGCTTCTTCCCCTCCTCCCTAGCTCCCCTCTCCCCTGACTTTGATACCAGTGAAAGGGCATAGGGAGATATACATGCCAATAACCACCCAACCATACCTATATATAGGCCCTTGGCCCTCTGGCTCTTAGCTATATATAGCCCCTGTACCACATGCGTATCTGTCGACCCTTGGCCAGGTCCATGCCCTCCTATAGTCCTACCCTTGCCATGACAATAAAAAATGCAATGGAGATCAAAGCAAAAAGTTTATCAACCAAAGTTTCCATTATAAAAGATCCTCCAAAAGAAGCCAAACAGAATCAACCAAGTGTTAGTATCCAAAGAGCATATTAAAGTCAACAACCCAGTTTGGATACATGAAGCACAAGTTCAACCTCAACAACAGAAAGTCATGGGCTGGGTAGCATCAAATGAGTCAATCACTGCTCAGGGCTACTTCCAACGGAACACTAATTTTTGGGCCAAAAAGATTGAAGTAACATCGTGGACCTACTTGCCTCAAGAAATAAGTTCTACAAAAATCAATTTGAGCTATCAACAAAAAACAAACAACTCAAGCATGAAAAAGAACAACCACAATGGGCAAAATAAGAGATAAAAGGAACAAGCAATACGACAAATGTGGATGTAGAAGTCAGACCTCTGCCAAGCTACCCAGCACAAACACATGTAGCAATGGATGATTCTAGTCAAGCTACTCAAAGCACGAGGATATTATGAAGGTAACACTCAAATATGGTTACTAAAAGTTGTAACTCAATCTGGAACAACCAAGAGAAATCATGCATCACAAGCTTCTATCCAAAGACAAGCAAAGATAACCAAAGCCAACAAAGGGCAATTGCAGCCAAGGCTGCTACAATCTCTAGATGGATACCTCGTCATCTAATCCAAAATCAAGACTTCTACAATGCAAAACATCAAGTTTGGCTACGAAAGCCTTGTGTCCATCAAGTCATCAAGAAAAAGGAGCAAATGCAAAAGACGGTCACACACGGACCAAAGACAAGGTGGGTTCCTAAATCACTCATAGAAACTCAATCACAAAAAACCCACACATATCGACAATAGCTTCTTATGGGAGATAAAGCAAAGGCTCCATTAGCTACCAAAGAACTTGTTTCACAAACTAGTGTGAAATACGATACGCAAGCATTAGGAAGAGAATGGGGTCTAGGAGGGTCACTTTATTTGACAGTTTAAGGAATTCAAACCTTTAGTATTAAGAAAGTAATCAAAGGATAGATAGCTTTTGAATTCAAACATGAAAAATGGCTAGTTTATTTGAATTCAAACTTTCTCCTCGATATAGAATTTAAAATATAGCGGGTAAAACCATCTCATGTAGCATATCTAAGGAAAGATTGTAGATCTATGATCTCCACTCCAATCGGAGAGCATACGTGGATGTTATGGAAGGCCAAAAAGCATAAAATTTTTCACCTCCTTTTGGGGAGGAAAAGTGGATCCTTTGACCACTCTTACACATCTCTTACACACCCACCATTCTTGCACACATGGCGTACACCTAAGCTCATTGAAAATAATGAGGCCCTCCTACACCCCATCGTCTTCCTAATGTCAAGAGGAGCCAAAGAATACCAGTCTATTGTACAAAATGGTGGCATCCATAGACCAACATAATGAAAGAGTCCTAAATTTTGAAGAACTTATGGGATGATTTTTTGAATCTGGTATCCATAGACCAACACAATGAAAGAGTCCTAAATTTCCAAGAACTTATGGGATGGGTTTTTGGATTTGGACAGGTACGTCCAAGTCACCATTCAAAACACATGGCATAAAAGTTAAAGTCGAGCAGCTAAGCCACTAAATGAGAGAGGTGTTAGTCCCAAAGCTTCAAGTAATATTCTCTTTGATCGAAGTGTTTTATCTATTCTAGGTACTTCTCAAGCTGGAAGAGTTGAGCATATTTACGTTGTGTTGCTTTTGCTCGTATAAGTGAGCATAAGAGTTGAAGCCTATGTATTTTAAGTCTATTGAAGTGAAGGTGGAAATCCAAAAGACACTCACGCACTAAGCACAATGAGGTATGAGCGGAGAAGCTTCTACTTCAAAAACCCTTCTTGGAAACATGGAAGCAATTACGATGTCCTTTGATGTCACATGTGTTGCATGTGTTCCTTGAAGCACCCATCAACTCCATCTCTTACACTACATGCTTTTGTTTGATAAGTTTTTCATATGCATATAGAGAGTCCCATAATTGGTACTTGCATTAGGCACCCTTCCTTTGTTTCTCTCAAGCACTCACCTTGCATGACAAGTACTTCAAGCACAAATGGTCAACTCCGATACGAGCGTATACCAAAGGCACTTTTTTTATACCAATTGTTTTTCCTTTGTCATCTAGGTTTTAGACCCTAATCTAGAGACCTTTATCATCATCCTCTTGTCTTATTTATTTTACATCAGCAATAGGGAAATAATTACCCACCAAGTCATTTGTCAAAGAGAGCAACATTTGCACATCTCCATATGCTTATCAAGAGCATCTTTTATCTTCAAGGGCAAAAACAAAGCTCCCTCAAAAATAGAAGTTAGAGAATGGTGTACAACGACCAACAAGGACAAACTCAGCAAAAGCGAGCTATCCAAAACAAACATACGTACCTCACTAGTGCTTCAAACCCGTCATAAAGTCCATGCCACAAAGAGGATCAACTCTACAAACTCAGACATATCAAAATCCATCTTCGAACGGCCAAGATTTGCAACAAAGAGGAGAATGCGCAACAAGAAGAAAAGTTGCCTCAACAATCAAAGCTCAAATCACGTATCAAAAACATAGCAAATATGAATCACTGAAGGAAGGGGGGAGCGTCATCCACAACAAAAAACTGCCAAGCTAAAGACCAACCTTGAAGACAAAGATAAAGACAACCCTGATGACAAGACTACATATGGTCATGTCAAGGGCGCCATAGCTAGGAAGAGGGGAATTTTAGCGGATTCACCCACCCAGCCGGACATGTATCTAGACACCACATTTGTACTCAATTATTTTCCGAGCTAGTGTAGTGATGCTCTATGTAGCTCCCAATTCCTGAGAATAGCAGGTAATTTTTTTGACTTGTAATTCTATTATGATAATTGTAAAGGTCCATGTGAGCTGGCCATTGGCCATTTAAAAAGCCCTAGGTATAAAGGTCAATAACTTTAATGTGAAATGAGAGTTGTCTTTTGAAGAAGAAGGAGCTTTCCAAAACATATGCTCAAGCTACTAAGCTACTCCAACTTGTAATCAACTTTTCTAATGATTGGGTAATTCATTTTTTATTTCAAAACTTGCTTTGTTTTCCTCTTTCTTTTCTCTTTCATTCAAGTCTAACCATTGCCAGTTTCATTGAGGTTTGCGCCTACACATTAGTGAGTCTAATCTTCACATTTGAGTGCTTAAATCACAATTTTTTGAAGTTCTGAACATTGGAGAGTGCTCTTAGACGTTGTCAGGAGTTTTTTGGAGCAAGGGATTGCGCATATGTACATATACATGCATGGTGCATCGAATAAAGGATTGCCCATTTTCTAGAGCCAGGTTGTTATGTGGGGCCACATGTGTACAGGTAGGACAGGGTGTACATAGTGCATCGATTTTCACTATTACCAGTACCACTTTGTTTTTCTACAATAATGAGGAGTTTATAGCGTGTAAAACTTCTCGAGGAAGCTATCCGCGGGCTGACGACATGAGGTAAGCAGGTGCGTCAGATGGCATCTAGTGGCGTCAGGAGGCCGAACGGGGTCAATACTTGCACGTGGATGAGTACGGACACAGCTTGGGTGTTTTCTTGTGATAATTATGCAGAAAGTTCATCATTAGGACCACTTTTTGGGGCCACTTCACGTGGTGGCGAGATGCATTATTGGAAAAAAGCTGAGTGCCAGGTGTGCGAATGATGCAAAAAGGTGACAACTATGCACTGCGAGGTCAGTTTTTGGCCTGTTCGGGGCCGTTTGAGGTCATCTAAAAGGCCAAGGGTGCCCAAGTAATAAAGCTAAGTGTGGGAACTGAAAAAACTGAGAGAAGACCAGAAAAAAACGTGGAGAAGAGAGGAGGAACAGCCGCAGGTGTGTTTTTGCCCATTTTGGAGCCTGTTTTGGCCGTAAACTGCTCATCCGAGGTCGGATTTGAGCACTTTGACATTGTAGACTGGGGTTTTGGGCCGTTCCGGACGCGATGGCGCTGTCCATTTTGCCAAATTCCTCACTCTTTTCCTGCTGTTTTTCTGTGTAAGTTCCTCCTATGAGCGAAGTTTCTGCTCCAGTTTGTGATTGTATCTGGCTTCTTTCACCCATAGTGTGTGAGCTATTTGCCCCATTGGTGTTGGCCCAAGCTCAATTGTATCTAAACATCAGAAATTCTCCTCTTTTGAGCTGAGTTTTTTGGGTGTGTGTGTGTGTGTGTGTGTCTGTGTGGTGGATAGTCTCTCTCCTCTCACTCCAGAGGTGTGTTCCCTGTCTCGGCCAGGTGTGTTGTCTAAGCCGAGTGGTGCCCCATAGTGTGTGTGTGTATCTTCCCAAGAGTGTGTGACGGGTCGTTATAGAGGCGCTGTGTGTGTTTTCATCCCGCTCACATTCTTTTGGCGCCCCCACGGAGGATCTTCTTCGAGTACCTTCTGCTTCGAGCTTCGAGCTTCGAGATTCGAGATTACAGGTTACAGGTTACAGGTTACAGGAACAGGGACAGGGACAGGTACAGGTGATTCACACAGGTACAGGTAGCTGGACTAGTAGTGATGTCACTTGCAGTTGTTGTGGGAATGCATCACTTGGCGCCTATTTGAGCGCATTGTTTGTTGGATTGTACGTTACTTGTGGAAACTGCCATTGTACGCCTTTGTGGAGCCATATATGGTTTTATTTGGCAGTCCCAGCCATTTCTGAGACTTGGTCTGGAAGATAGTCATTTCTGAGACTTGACTATACGCGATTTGCATTAGCCTTCGTGTGAGGGTCGATAGCGTGAGGTTTTTATTGAGCTGGGGGATTCTCAAATGTGGAGATCCTTTCGGTGATACAGGTAGCTGGAGCACCCTTTTTGTGACCTCGCCATAGGCTATGTACTAGTGAGTCCTATTTGATGCTCGGGTTCTATTGTTGGCAGTTTATGCATACAGATACAGTCTATATTTTGGGTTCTCATTGCTCTATTTCTGGGGAAATTCTGTCGAAATTTGTCCAAGTTATGATGGCTGGTTTTTTGGTCTTTTGAGCCATTTATGATGTTATGCTGCTGAAATTTTGGCAAATCAGAGGATAAGTCAGGTGTGTCTTCTTGGGAGCTTCATGGTTGGCTTTAATGGATGATCAAAATGGCCCTCAATTCACTCCATTTCATTTAACTCAAAGAATCCAGATAAATGTTCATGTGTCCAGGAAGATTTTTTTCCAGCAGCGCATAGTCTTTATGTTCGGGCCAAGAAGATTACGAGAGATCTTGGAATGTCCTTTGCCTGTTGTAATTCCGATGATCAACTATGAAAACTCATTTGATGTGCATGTGTTTGTCCTTATCTAAAGTTGAGCTCCATTGAAGTTTCTGGGGATTGGGTAGTCAAAAGTTTTGGGTTCTTGCACGTGTGTTCGAAGGGGTTCTCAAAGCATTGTAACTTGGGTAACCATGGCTTTCTCTTATCCGGAATTTCATGGAAGAAGTGGTGAAGATGTGGAAGACTTTCTGGAGCAAGTCGAGGTGGCATGCATAAGCAACAATATGTGTGATGAGGACAAGATTTTGAGGCTATTTGGATTGCTTTTGAAAGATGAGGCCCGTGTTTGGTTCATGGATTTGGAAGCTAAAGAAGCAGTGGCTTCTTCTTATGGTTTGAGTCTTGACAAGTTTATAGAAGCTGTTTTAGAGCGTTTCCAGGTTGTGGAAGATGCAAATGCAGTATGGAATGAGCTCAATGCTCTTAAGCAAGGTTATTGTCAAGATGTTGATGCCTATGTACAAGGTTTTACATATTTATGGACTCATTGGTGTGTTGCTCTTAAGGATGAGACCCCCCCTTATTCATTGAAGAAAAGTTTTTTTGTTGATGGTTTGTCACCTTGTTTGCGGTTCGAAGTTGAGTTGAAGAGGCCCGAATCTTTTGAAGATGCGGTATGCATTGCAAAGCACAAGGAATGGAAGTTTAAGCGTCTTGAGGAACATGGTATCAGTACAAGTATGCATGTGCAAGATGTATTTGACATGGAAGATGAAGTTAAGCCTAAGCAAGTGAAAAGTAGCCTATCCTATGATGTTTCTCATTTCTTCCCAAGATCTATTGTGAAGCGTAAAGAGGTCTTGCAGGTTGACAGGTTTATGGAAGATCCTAAAGAGGTGAGTAATGCTTTGGATGTAGGATTGAAAAGTCTTGAAGAGGATGCATTGGCTACCTGTGTACCTTGTGATTCTGGGTGTGAGAGTGAGGTTGAGGTTATTGATGATGAGCACGTATCTTTGGATACTAGTTCCTTGGAAATTAGGGAAGAGGGCAAGGTTGAGAGCCATTTTGTGGATTTGTTGGATGTGGAGCCTGTGTTGAAGCCATATTTTGATGTATGTGCAGTGATTGAACCGATTTGTGAGCATGATTGTGGTTTAGAGCAAGGATCTGTATTCTTGGAGACAGATGAACCCATGCTAGAAGCTATGGATAGTGGTGCTAGCCATGATTATGATGTGGATAAAGTTATGTGTGATGATGAGTATGTTTATGATGATGAGAAGGGGTTTGGCATATATGAGTCCAATCTCAGCTATGTGGATGCCTATGCTAGGGATATGTGTGCTGCGGGGATACTTTTGTGTTTTGGATATCAACAAATTTACCTTCACACAATGATTTTAGGTACTTGGGTGCATGATTTGCAGGTTGTTGCTATGGCTGGTGAAGCCAAGATGCCAGGTGATGAGTCACTTGAGTTGTCTCTATCGGATGGATTGAATGTGGCATACAATATTTCTGCTTTTGGAGCGCTAGATAGGGCAGATGTGTTAGTTGGATATGCCTATGGTGCATTTTGGTTGATTGTTGACAAATGTAGGTGTGGTGTTATGATGCTTCTTGTGAATCAGGCGATATGCCTTTGGCCTTTTGATCCAGGTGGAATGAGCAACTACTAGTGCTGCTGCTGAGCATGAATGCTCTAGCAGGCTAGGGGGTGGGCAAATTATGTCAGGAGTTTTTTGGAGCAAGGGATTGCGCATATGTACATATACATGCATGGTGCATCGAATAAAGGATTGCCCATTTTCTAGAGCCAGGTTGTTATGTGGGGCCACATGTGTACAGGTAGGACAGGGTGTACATAGTGCATCGATTTTCACTATTACCAGTACCACTTTGTTTTTCTACAATAATGAGGAGTTTATAGCGTGTAAAACTTCTCGAGGAAGCTATCCGCGGGCTGACGACATGAGGTAAGCAGGTGCGTCAGATGGCATCTAGTGGCGTCAGGAGGCCGAACGGGGTCAATACTTGCACGTGGATGAGTACGGACACAGCTTGGGTGTTTTCTTGTGATAATTATGCAGAAAGTTCATCATTAGGACCACTTTTTGGGGCCACTTCACGTGGTGGCGAGATGCATTATTGGAAAAAAGCTGAGTGCCAGGTGTGCGAATGATGCAAAAAGGTGACAACTATGCACTGCGAGGTCAGTTTTTGGCCTGTTCGGGGCCGTTTGAGGTCATCTAAAAGGCCAAGGGTGCCCAAGTAATAAAGCTAAGTGTGGGAACTGAAAAAACTGAGAGAAGACCAGAAAAAAACGTGGAGAAGAGAGGAGGAACAGCCGCAGGTGTGTTTTTGCCCATTTTGGAGCCTGTTTTGGCCGTAAACTGCTCATCCGAGGTCGGATTTGAGCACTTTGACATTGTAGACTGGGGTTTTGGGCCGTTCCGGACGCGATGGCGCTGTCCATTTTGCCAAATTCCTCACTCTTTTCCTGCTGTTTTTCTGTGTAAGTTCCTCCTATGAGCGAAGTTTCTGCTCCAGTTTGTGATTGTATCTGGCTTCTTTCACCCATAGTGTGTGAGCTATTTGCCCCATTGGTGTTGGCCCAAGCTCAATTGTATCTAAACATCAGAAATTCTCCTCTTTTGAGCTGAGTTTTTTGGGTGTGTGTGTGTGTGTGTGTGTCTGTGTGGTGGATAGTCTCTCTCCTCTCACTCCAGAGGTGTGTTCCCTGTCTCGGCCAGGTGTGTTGTCTAAGCCGAGTGGTGCCCCATAGTGTGTGTGTGTATCTTCCCAAGAGTGTGTGACGGGTCGTTATAGAGGCGCTGTGTGTGTTTTCATCCCGCTCACAACGTTTTTGGATAGTTATGTTGCAATTTTTAGGATCTTTTTCATGATGGATCGTGATTTTAGTACCTTGTTGGATTGTGACCAGACTTGGTAGGATAGTTCCTCTAGGTGTCTTAGACCTCCTCCTAAAGTTTTGTTGCCTTTCCAGTTTGTACAAGTGCTAAAATTGTGTGATGAACTTGAGCAATGAGAAAGGATATAGGCAGATTTCCTAATCTTTGATTGGTGGTTTACTTGTTGAGTTGGTGTGTTTGCTTGTTAGTTTTGCTTCTTGAGACTCACAACCTCAAAGAGTCTCCGTGCCCCGTGCCCCATCGGAGCCACTTCCTTGAGTATTGACATTACGTTTGACAGATAGCTATGCTACTGACGTCTGTCATGGCAACCCTCTAACACTCGCCTTGTGGGAGACCTTGGAATTTCTCACACTCCGAGTGTTGCATTGTGATAGTTAGAGTGCAGTTGCATTATCAAAGAATCTCATGTTCACTCCGAGTCAAAACACATAGAAGTCCATTATCATGTGATACATAACAATGTCATATTGGCTAGCAAGTGCATTGAGCTAGTCAAGGCTCATATGGATAACAACTATGCAGAAGCTCTCACAAAGAGCCTACCCTCAGAGTGGTTTGCACATTTCATGGAGATGATGGGTGAAGGTCTTGCATGTTTTCTCATATTAAAAATTTCCTACTTTGGTTTAAAAATCTACATATGTCATGCACATCAAGATGGTACACTAATTTTGCTTAGAAAGTTCAATGCTGTCGAGGAACATCATTCAAAAAAAAAGTTAGCATGCATAACCAATAGAAATTTCAATGCCAACAAGCACACTCTAGTTCTGTCTTTCTTGTAGATGTTGGCTACAAGAAAGTCAGAACTAGAGTGTGTGAAAAGCACACTAGGTGCAACCCAAGTCCACAACTACAAGAGAAAAGACAAATCATGTGGAAGATAGAGGGAACATCATCAACTGCAGTCATGCTTCAAGGGCAATTGAGTGAGCTACAAACACTACAAGCCAGCATGAAGGGAGCATGTGGTAAATTTGATTCTGAAGTTTTGGTGATTGATGCAAAGATATTTTCTCTCTCAAGTGCATTGACTGCCCTTGGGGCTGATGCAAGCCATTCCCAGATTAGAGCCGATGTTGATCGTATAGAGGTACGCGTTGTTGGGAAATAAGCAAACTAGAACACCTCTATAGCGATGTCACCCAAGAGCGTTGAAAGAGAACTACAAGACACCAAAATCTTTTCGAAATCCTTTTGAAACACCACAATTCCAATAGGAGTAGACCCTTCGGAATTTATTGGCCGTCGCCCACCCAAGAGACTATGTCACATAGGAGAAAAACCCTGCCAAAGCATGGATTTACAGCACACGCCGACCAATGCATATGAAAAGACAAGAGCCTCTCCTTTCGCAATCAAACATCACAAACCCACAAATTCAACATAAATTCCACGATTCATAGATACATGCTCTCCGAATCTGTCTACACACAATTTGCCACTAGGCTGCCATAGCCATAACCTTGCAGAGAACTAGTCATAACCTGAAGAGCACAACTCCAATTGGGGCACTTTAAAGCTTGGAAAAAAGATTAAAAAATGACTGGAGAGGAAGATGAAGATGACCAAAATTGATTCCATACGCCGCCATGAGAAAAATTGACGTGAACAGAGAGATGTCCCAGCACGACTACACGTAGAGAAGGCTAGTCGGGGCAAAAAACTGCATCCAAAAGCACCAAGGAAACACAACGAGCTAAAACCTGAAAATTTGCAATGTTTTTGGCTGAACTTTTTTAAGTTTGTACATGAGTTTAAGTTATATACAAGGCTCACTTCAAAAAACTCACTCACGGGTACTTACAGTAGCCCGACAGCTGTCACTAGACTAGCGACTTGCAGTGCATGTACATGTGCTTGCTAAAGCAAGCTAAAAACCCACAAAAAAAAAGCCCACACGACCTTTTGACATCAAGCGTCATGTCCATATGTACAAATTTACAAGAAACGGGGTGTCAGAAATGCACCCAACATAGTTTGCCACACCCTAGCCTGCTAGATCATTCATGATCAGCAACACAAAAGAGATCCTGTAAAGCACATGAGAGAGTCTTCACTTCATCTTCATCATTAGCCACACGATCAGTAAATTATTCAAAAGAAGGATCATCCTCAATCACAGTCATCAACCTTGCAATATACTTCTTCAACCTGTAGCCATTCACACGTGCTTTATGTGGGGTACCATCCAAGTCAGCAAGCTGATATGTGCCATTTGGAAACCTGTTTAAGACCAAGAAAGTACCTTGCCACTTGATTTGAAATTTTTTTTGAAAAGTGATATCAAGATTACTATTGTAACGAAGCACCATGTCACCCTTCTTGATGTCCTTGTCCTTTACCTTCTTATTTGCCTTTGCTTGATTCTTCTTCAAGACTTGCTCATAATGCTCAAAAGCCAACAACCTATCCAACTGTACACATTGCCAATATAGAAGCCTTTCCTTGAATGCATCATTGGGCTCTTCTTCAAGCTTTATCATCATATTCAAGGCTGGTATCTCCACCTCAATAGGAAGTAAAGCCTCTTTGCCAAAAACTAAATGGAAGGGAGAAAAACCAGTACCTAATTTGATGGCAGTTATATAAGCCCATAGAGCACAAGGTAGCTCTAAATCCCAAGTCTTCACATTTTTTCTTTTCATCTTTGTAAGCATCCTTATGAGCCTTCCATTAAACCTTTCATTCATGCCATTGCATTGGGGATAATATGGAGTAGTAAACCTGCGATGCACATGAAGCTTCTCACATAGATAATCCACCAACTCTCCCCTGAAACCTGGACCCTTGTCAGAAATTAACTCCAATGGCATGCCAAATTTCCAGCAAATGTCTTCATATATAAATAAGGAAACACCTTTACTCGTGATGTGCTTAACAGCTTTGGCTTCGGCCCACCTGGATAGATAGTCAACCGCAGTAAGTATGTAACATTTGCCTCTAGCTATCATAGGTAGAGGACCTATTGCATCAATACCCCACTTATCAAACACATCATAAGCCACAATGGTGCCTCTAATTTCTGATTTCAGAACCCTATTTTCCATGCTTTGACACTCTTTACAAGACTTGCACCAATGATGAACATCATGTTGAATGCTTGGCCACACATAACCCTCCTGCAAGACATTATGCAAAGTGATCTTTGAATCAAAGTGACCACCACAAGAACCCTCATGATTCTCCTCTAAAATTTTGTAAATTTCCTCTTTCCAAGACACTTTTCTCATCACAAGATCAACCCCCTTCATATACAAGGCATCACCAAGTAGCACATACCTTTTGGCACGACGTAGGAAGGCATATTTTTTTGACTTCTCCAACTCTGATGGAAGCATACCTGTTTGTAGAAACTCTTCCTCCCTCTCTAAAGATTCCCTTCCCAAATAAAGAGGAGAATCAACCCTTATCACATACAATAGCCCAATTGAAGCTTGCGCTGCACCATGTGATTCTTCATTTTGAGACCTGTCCACATGCCTTAAACTCCAAGCTTCAAATTGCTTAAGCAGATTCTTCACTTGAAAACACATATTTTTCAGCCTTGGATTGTTACTTTGCCACACCCCAAGTACTTGCTGAACCACCAAAAGAGCATCACCTCTTACCCTCACATGACGGATGCCAAGCTCAAGGCAAAGGTTGAGACCTTTCTCCAAAGTAGCATACTCAGCTTCATTGTTGCTTTGTGCTGTAAGCTTCAAACTCCTTTTAGTTACCAAAGCACCTTGAGGATCATAAACTACCACACCTCCTGAAGCTTCACCATGCGCTTTCCTGTAAGAGCCATCAAAAAACAATAGATAGGCATTGTCTATGTCAAGAGCTTCCATGTGTTGCTTCTTCACTGCATCCTCCTTAAGAAGAAGAGGGCTTTCCTTATAGGTAAGCAAATCAGCCAATGTAGCCCTTGTACTCTCCTCAACAAGAAAAGAGAATTGGAATTTCTATAGCTCCACAATCCACTTCATGAGGCTCTTTGACAAAGTAGGCCTATTCTCCAATTGAGGTAGAAGAGTGTAGCATGTGAGGAATGTGAATGGTTTAGGGAGAAGGTAGTGCCTAACCCTTCTACATGCATAAATCACACTCACCATAATGAGCTCCACCTCAATATAGCCTCTTTCCACCTCTAGCTTCACCCTGCTAGCACAATAGATAGGCTTCATGTAGTGGGAATTGTTACCTCATTGAAGAAGCATAGCTGCAAATGCATCCTCACCTACTGATGGATTCACATAAAACTCCTTATCCCAATTAGGAGCTTGCATATCAAGAAGAGAACAAAGAACCTCTTTGATACCTTGAAAAACCTCTTCACATTCATTTGTCCATTGTAGAGGATCCAACCTTTCTACTTGTTGTAGAGGATAAAGAAGTTGAGAGGACAAAGGAATGAACCTTGCCATATACTTCACCTTTTGAATGAAAGTAGAAAGTTGATTTGTATCTTTAGGTGATGGGAGGAGCACCAAAGCCTTCACTTTGTCAAGATCCGCTTCAATCCCATTCTCTGAGATCATATGCCCCAAAAACTTCACTCTTGGTTGAGCAAGATGACATTTCTTTGGGTTGAGTTGACCTCCACTTTCATCATATTTCTTCAATGCCATCCCAAGCTTTGCACAATGATCCTTTCTAGATATATAAACACAAAAGTCATCAATAAGATCCTTCACAAACTTGCCAAGAAAGGGAGAGAACACCTTGTTGACGCGCTTTTGATACCACGCACATCCATTCATAAGACCAAAAGGAAGCACACAATAACAAAGCATCCCCATGGTGTGATAAATGTGGTCTTCTTTAGATCTTCTAAAGCTAAGGTGAGCTGAAAATATCCAAAGAATCCATCACATATGCTATACCTCTCATGCCTTGCAATAGAATCAAGTATGTCATCTATGAAAGGAAGAGGGTATGGATTCCTCTTCATGGCTGCATTTAGAGGCTTAAAATCAACACATATCCTCCACTTTTCATCCTTATTGGGTGTGACAAAAATAGGACTCACCCATTCTGCAGTGCTCACAGGACATATGAAACCTGCTTCAAGAAGCTTGTCTACCTCTTCCTTTAAAGCATTAAGTTGTACCTGTCCTATTCTCCTTAGATTTTGGCGTACGGGTTGAGATCCTTCCTTGATTGGAATGTGGATTTCCTCTCCCTTAAAGCCTCTAATTTCCTCATAATAAGTGACGAATAAATGGGGAAATTGTTGTATCATATGTAGGTACTCAGCCTTCTCATGACTAGTCAAGTCGGGAGACAACATACCTTGTATCAGCTCCTATTTGACACTAGGTTGAACTTTGGGTTGCATCAGCTCTTCAATTTGCTCATAAGGGCCAGAGATATCCTCATTCTCCATAAGGCCAAGAAATCTTTGCTTCTCATCATGATCTTCTTCAAGAAACAAGGAGGAAACATCTAGATCACTATCGCGGCTATCTTCCACTTCACTGCATCATCCCCATTGTCTTCTTCTTCACTTGAGGACTCTTCTTCATCACTTTTATCATGAAAATCAGCATCCAAAGATTGCTTTCTAGCCATGTCAAACCTCTTCTTATCACCCCTTCTATTGTAGAGAGTGATGGTACCATGTCCCCAATCTTGTATAGCTTTGGTTGCTTGTAACCATGGTCTTCCAAGGATGAGAGGGAAAGCACCAATACCTGTGGACATAACATGGAAATTGACCAGAACTTTAACATCAAATACATCTACCTCCAAGTCCTTTACAACTCCCAAGCACCTCACGCTTGATTGGTTGGCAAGCTTTATGCGAAAACTTGAATTCTTCGCCATGTTGAGTCCCAACTTTGATACACAAGCTTGAGTAATAACACATACATGTGCACCTCTATCAATATAAGCCTCTCCAATGCACTTCCTCTTATGACATGCATCCATAGTAGGGCATATATCAAGTAGCTCATTCAAAGATAGGACTCTCACTGACCCCCTTGTAGGCTCCTTCTTCATGGGGTTGACTACGTGCTTCCATTGCCTCTTTAACTTGGGACACATCTCCATGAGTTGCCCAAAGGTAACATCAGCCTTTCTACCCACCAAATCAGCCCTTAAACTATAATTTGGTTTCCCTTCTCCCAAAGGAAAGTCAGATGCATTGTAATGTTTCCTGGGCTTTCTCTTCTTCTTCTCTTTACCTGTACCTGTTTCAACCTGTTTCCCTCTTTTATGGCTGAGACTCGCATCACTCATGTCATGATATCTTGTAACCCTCTTACCTATAGGAATGACCATAGCTCCCAAATCATACTCTTTCTTCTCCAAACGGATTATGCTTACCACTTTTGTTTTTCCATTCTCTTCAGCTGTGAAACCGCTTGGACCTGCTTCCCCCTTAATCTCAATATCATAATCTTGAGCTCGAGAAGGAATTTGTGGAAGAAGAGGAAACATGTCACCACCCATTCTCTTTGGCTTGTCACATTGAGGGCTTTTATGACCCCATTCACCACAATTGTAACATTGAAACATATCCCCTCTTCCAACCATGCCTCTTCCTCTACCACCTGTATAACCCTCATTGCTTCCATAACCACGTCCATATCCATATCTTTGACCTCTTCCACCTCCCATCATATGCACACTAAGATTCTTCATAATACCTACAACCTCTTGCATCTCCTTGCGAAAGGCATTCACATCATGAGAAGCTTGTTGATCATAACCTGGCCCCTTGATGAGGACCCCTGGTTGCTCTACCACTTTCACTTCAAGCTTTGGCTCAACATTGATTCCAAGTTGATGAAGACGCTCTGCTTTCCACTCTTTATTCTTTGAAATTTCAACTGCCTCCGCAAAGGTCCTTGGCTGCTTAAGCTCTACCTTCAAGCGTAGGTTACTCCTCAAGCTTGCAAGAAACCTGTCCTTTTTCAACATGGCTGGAGGAATTTCAGCCCCCAAAGATGTACACCACTTTGTCCACAATGCATTGAATGCCTTCACAAAGTCTTCTATGGTTTGGCCTTCACCTTGTACTAAGCCTTGAATAGACTGCCATACCTTTTTTGGGTCTTCCACCTGTTGAAAGTGTGTAATAAAAGCATGCCTTACCATTTCATAAGTCATAACTTGAGAAGGTTGGGCTGATTGTAGCTCCTTTTCGTAGCCTTCCAACCATTCCCTAGCATCTCCCTTCAAACAGAAATAGAAGATTCGTAGCACCAACGCTGGGTCTTGCTTGTCAGCAAGAAGGCAAGCAAACTCCATTCTCTCAATGAAAGATTTGGAACTTTCATTTGATTTTCCACTAAACTCCGAAAAATTAAACTCCATGTCTTCAAAACCTGTAAACTAAAGGTAACTTGAAGCGATTCCTCGGTGGCGGGCACCAAAACACTGTTGGGAAACAAGCAAACTAGAACACCTCTATAGCGATCTCACCCAAGAGCGTTGAAAGAGAACTAAAAGACACCAAAATCTTTTCAAAATCCTTTTGAAACACCACAATTCCAATAGGAGTAGACCCTTCGGAATTTACTGGCCGTCGCCCACCCAAGAGACTATGTCACATAGGAGAAAAACCCTGCCAAAGCATGGATTTACAGCACATGCCGACCAATGCATATGAAGACAAGAGCCTCTCCTTTTGCAATAAAACATCACAAACCCACAAATTCAACATAAATTCCACGATTCATAGATACATGCCCTCCGAATCTGTCTACACACAATTTGCCACTAGGCTGCCATAGCCATAACCCTGTAGAGAACTAGTCATAACCTGAAGAGCACAACTCCAATTGGGGCACTTTAAAGCTTGGAAAAAAGATTAAAAAATGATTGTAGAGGAAGATGAAGATGACCAAAATTGATTCCATACGCCGCCATGAGCAAAATTGACGTGAACAGAGAGCTGTCCCAGCACGACTACACGTAGAGAAGGCTAGTCGGGGCAAAAAACTGCATCCAAAAGCACCAAGGAAACACAACGAGCTAAAACCTGAAAATTTGCGATGTTTTTGGCTGAACGTTTTTTAAGTTTGTACATGAGTTTAAGTTATATACAAGGCTCACTTCAAAAAACTCACTCACGGGCACTTACAGTTGCCCGACAGCTGTCACTAGACTAGCGACTTGCAGTGCATGTACATGTGCTTGCTAAAGCAAGCTAGAAACCCACAAAAATAAAGCCCACATGCCCTTTTGACATCGGGCGTCATGTCTATATTTACAAATTTACAAAAAAAGAAATGCGCCCAACAGCGTCAAGACTGATACATTGTGTATTAAAAGTAAACCTTGTATTTAGGTTTTACATTATGTCTAAGCACCATAGGTATTTTAAAAGATAGTGTAAGTACCATGTTGACAAGATCAAATCTCAATATTCACCACTTGACTGGGATTGTGTTTCACATGGTACTTTCTACAAGTGCCAATGGAGTCTTATTGGTACTTAACAAGGCACTGTAAGTAGGTAGAACTACTTAAACTCCACCATTTCACAAGGGTTAAATATGACATGGTACTTTATATAAGTACCAATGGATCCTTATAGATGTTTCACTCAAGATTAGGGATGGTAGAAACGAGGTAGAACTGTCAAATTTCACCGCATGAATGTGATAATATACACCATGGTACTTTTTGTAATACCCAATGAGACATTATTGGTGCTTTGTAGAGCTTAGGTGCGGTAGCAAATAGGTCATGCTTTGAAAATTTACCATTTGACAATGATTGAATAGATCATGGTACTTTTTGTAAGCACCAATGTTTACTGTCCACTGCTTCACAAAGCTGAGGGATACTGGTGGAAATCACAAAGTCCATGTATGTGACTATGATTTAAGGTACTTTTTGGAGCTAATTGATACGGAAGCTTTTTGTATGGTAGTTCAAATTGAAGGTGCAACCATGAGTACCACATAGGCACTTGTACATATTGTTGTATTACTTGGTAGAATTTACAGTACTTGTCTTAGATTTATTTAAGAAATCATATGCATTTATCTTTCAAAGTACATATTTCTTGGGCCCAAAGTACATATGCCTCTTTTTCAAAGTACCATGCATGTGTTTGTACATTGTGAAATTACATATGCCTTTTTTCAAAGTACCATTCATGTGTCTGTACATTGTGAAAGCACATAAATGCCTTTTTGCAAAGCACCATGCATGTGTTTGTACACTGTCAAAGTACCTATTCCTTTTTTGCAAGTTCCATAAGTTCCACATAGGTTCTTTGTACATAATGGTGTATTACTTGGTAGATTTTAAAGTACTTGTCATAGTTTTATTGATAAATCATATGCATTTATCTTTCAAAGTACATATTTCTTGTTTCCAAAGTATCATGCATGTGGTTGTACATTGTGAAAGTACATATGTCTTTTTCCAAAGTACCATGCATGTTTTTGTACATTGTGAAAGTACATATGCCTTTTTTCCAAAGTACCATGCATGTGTTTGTACATTGTAAAAGTACGTATTTGCCTTTTTTGCAAAGCACCATGCATGTGTTTATACCTTGTGAAAGTACCTATTACTTTTTCGCAAGGTACCTTCAATGGTAAGTTCTTTTGATTGGTACTCTGAGCCTATCGTTGGTACTTTCATAAGTCCCTAAAGTGTATCCTTGCTACTTTTATGACAATACTTGCAATTGGTGGTTTCAACATACCCTTGCTATCCCTTGGTACTATATGTATAAGTAATCATGATAGTTCATTTAATCTTGTACAGATGGACTAATATTTACTTCCTCTTTGTGGTGCAGAAAGAACTGCTTGGCCTGGTAGCATCAAAAGCTACATGTGTTGTTCAAGTCAAATTTTGTGAGAGCTTGCTAGTGCAAGTGAAGAGAGGTAATTCAATGTTGCTATGTCCCACAACTAGCGAGCATGGGAGTCAACTGCAGGCCAAAGTGACTGTTCTAAGAGTTTGTGCTGCATGTGGTTTAGGTTTTGTGGGTTACGATGTCGTTTGTATACACTAGCATGTGGTGATACATACCATGCTTTGTGTTTTGCTGGATGGGCTGCGTCAGAGAAAGTATGTGCCAACCCCTCTTGTAAGCAGAGTGTTCCGGAATCGACAAAGTTAATGCTTGTGCATAATGGTTGGTTTTTTATTCTCCATGTCTGCCTTGATTACTAGAGTTTGTTAAGAATCCTTTTAACTTATTTTGCACACTTTTGTGGTGTAGTGGTAGGTTCCAATCATATGCCTTATGCAGCAACATTACCAGCTGAGGTGCCAATACGGAATGTTGATGCATCTCCTGACGCCCCCACTGTGGACACAGACATGCAGTCTGTTGATCAGTCAACTCCAACTGGTAGGGAAGGCTCATCCTTGGCAAGTGACAAAACTCTAGCTGGCGAGAAAGGCTCGCATGTGGCAGGTGACAAGACCCCGGCTGTTAAGGTGGAGCCCTCTAAACAGACAGAAGGTGAACCAAAACAAAAGGTAACTGAACCAATGGAAAATGTTGATGTTACTTTGAGGGATGCTGTAGCGCAAGAGGGAGTGGAAGTCGTGAAAAAAATGGTTCACGGTGATGCAAATCCAGATTCCCCTGTCTTCCTTAGTGATATGGTGAAGATCTCAAAGAAGTGAAAGAAACACGATGATGGTAAGTTGTTTTGGCCAACCACAGGACTTGGACCCCTATAGGCATTGAATGATTTTTATTGTCCCCCATTTATGGTGCAGCTTGATAGTCCAAAAAGGTGCGAGCAGCAGATATCACCCGTTCACAGCAGGAATCTAACAAAGCAGAGGATGAGAGTGATGGGGTGGTGAGACCTTAGCACCTGGAGGAATTTTGTAGGTTCAAGCTCATTGATAGTTTCATTTTTGTAACTTATGGTCATGCTCAACTGCGTGTAAGTCGAGTGGGTCTTGGTTTCAGGTGGAGATGGAAAAGCGATGAGCAAGGAAGTTCCGGAGTCACTGCCTCCCCCGAAGAAGCCCCCCATGAAAAGTACTCCCCTCCGACATCCCAGTAATATTTCCCATCCCCCAAAGCCTCGTGTTTGCAAGAAACTGTGACATTTGTCACTTAGTGTCTTCACTCTCTTGTAATGTCAAGAATCTTTGATTCTTGCTTTTGGAATACAAATGAGAATTTTATGTTGGCCTCCATTTGTCTTTTTTGTTTTATTGCAACGGTCACATTTGTACAGTGTTCGAAAGGTGCTTAGTCTATTCCTTTTCAATTTGCAACCATGTCTTTTACAGAGATACCAAAAGAAAAGGGGACTCTCAAACTGCCTGTCGAGGAAATAATAATCATCAAAGATCCACCGCCCTGTGTTCCAAGCATAATCACATCGTTGCCATTCAATAGCCCTACACGACCAGCATTAGTGTTTGATCTTAATGGTGTTCTCTGTGCTTCATGGTTTAAATCTAACCCTCTTGATTTGGAAACTACTGCATTCGACCTCATCCAAGAGGCGAGGGACAGATTGATTGATCCTTTTTCAGAATTTTTTCTATATGTATGATTTATACATGCCCACCGAGCGTTTATTGTTGTAGTTTTCAGGTACCTCTTCGTTCCCAAGGATAAAAAACAGTTCTTGGCTTGGGCTGTGGGCTGGGCAAATATTTACATTTGGAGTTCAACAATGTTGGAAAGAGTGGACAGAATAGTCTCTACAGGTTTTAAGGGGATTTGTGACTACTTCAGCGGATGGTCAGGACAACAGCTATGTGATGTAGCCACATTCTCCATGGCAGGTGGAAAACCAGTTTTTTTCAAGAATTTGAAATTTTTTTGAAGGTGGTTCGATGATACGATTCGAGCAATGTGCTATTGATTGACAACAGTTTTTATAAATGCCATTATAATCCTCCCGATTCCTACATCATTGTACCTAGCCTAGAGGAGCGACGTAGTGACTTCTTGTCTAGGGTCATGAAGGAGGCTCTTGTGAAATGGCATGATGCTATAGATCGGTCAGCCAAAGCTGTCACCTTCAATAATGTGAAGCCTACATTGGAGGACGACTATGTTAAAGCTTCACTTCGGCGTGGTGGAAAGATTACCATTTATGAACAATACTTGAAAGGGCCACAATTGATGCCAATGCTCATTAAGCGCTAGTGTCTCTACATTGTCATGTAGTGGTGTATTTGTAAAGAACTTATGTAATTTTGTGAATCCAAGTTTTGTAGCAACCCCTTGTATAAGCAGACTTGTCATTACAGCTACCTATTTGTAAGCTAACACTCTCCACAAAGCCATGTATATGCCTACTTCCCATGAGGGATGTTTTTTTGTGGAAACATTCAGAATGCCTAATTACTGATTGCCTAACATGTAACTAGTCGGCAACACAAAAATTGAATTTATAATTATTCCATTATGTCATCATTGTCGTTTTGGACTCAATTTATTTTGTGGGTAGTGTGTGCTTGGTTGTGGATGTGGATGGTGTGTGAGACAGGCAAATGAAAGCTTCTACTACCATGCTATGTTTCAAGATTGGAGGCCTCTTATCATTACAATCATGCTATTTTAGCATTCTACCAATGGAAAGTAGCACAAGAAGTACCAACCATGGTACTTGGTGTACCCAATGTGCAAACAGGTATTTTAAAAAGGGATTGTGTAACCACCACAATGGTACACTATCTTCAGACAAATACATGTGACAATGCTAGGAGACTACTAACAATGGTACTTAGAGTACCAAATTTAAAGATATGGTGCATTCATGATACTTAAAGTACCTAATCTGCACACTTCTACAATGAAGAACATGCACTTGGAACCTGTGATTGGTACTGTAAGACTACCTAGATACCCCCTATAAGTACCTGAACAAGCAATAAAGTGCTTGAAACCTGAACTATAGTACTTAAAGTACCAAATTTAATGATATGTTGCAAAAAGATAAAAGTAAGAATCAAGAGGCTACATTTGTGATTATGTGTTTTTGGAGGACTCAAACACAACGAACAGTAATTGCAGCAAAACAACTGTTTATCAGGATCCAATATAGAAAGACCTACAAGACCATTGGCATGCTGTTGTACACATTTTCATAAACTTCTGCAGATAATCTGAACTTATGTGGCTCACCATGTAAGGGTTCCAAGGGTATCTTGATGGATCGAACCAAGTGCTATGCCACCAACACTTTTGGCTGTTCAGGAGGGATGTAATAAACAAACAAAAACATGAGAGAGCTCTGTAGCGCAATGCACACTTGTCATTCCTAGAGTGTCCATTCACAAAATACAATGAGCGTGACCCTTCCACTCGCTTGCAATTCCATTTCCTCTCCCTAGGTACATCAGCCGCTTTGACATCCCAAAAAATTCGAGTCACCTCTGATTGGGTGTTTTCATCATGAAATTTATGTTTTAAGAAATTGACCACATCCTTGACACACTTCATGTGCCAAGCATCAAGTTTCAATTGCTCATGTGTCAGAGCCCTTTTGACGATAGAACCAGCCCCATCACACTCTCCTTTGCCATGGCCCGATGCAAATAAACTCCATAGCATCTCAATGCCAGTCAAAGAGTAGTACCTAGATCAATCACATGTCTCAAAGACTAGGCAAGAACACAAAACTCGCACACTTGTTTAAGAGTCAAAGGAAGCTAGCATACCTTGACACAAAGAAAAATGGTCTAGATGCCTTGAATTGAGCAGCACATCCGTCTGACCAGACCCAGTGCCGCTTCAAGAAGTTGAAACCTTGCTCCTGCCCACGCACTATGAACTTGCATACAATGATGTACAAACAATGTGTCATGCTCTTTGTCATCATATATGTAAAAATGTATATATTTTAAGACCCTATCAGCCTCGTCCTGAACATAAGTGATGTGCACCAAGATGGTGACTTGTGAAGAGTACCAATGCATTGATTGGATTTCATTTTGCTCCTTGAAAGAGTAATTTTTAGCAAAGTCTATAACAGAGACTACCACGTCTCTAGGAAACCTTTGAATGCAGTCTTTGAATTGTTGAGATTGCCACTTGGCAATAAAATTGTGTTTGATGTAGATGGTTAGATGATTTTCAAGGAAGGATGTAAAGTCCTTGCATCCCATCTCCTTGACCAACAGATCCTTGCGCTTCTTGCCTTCTTGATGGGCTGATGCAACATCTTCAAACACCTTTCCTGAAATCTGGAATGCATTTTCACGTTTTTCTCTTGGACAGAGCACTAACCGCTTTGATCCACATTGATCACATTCTCCCTTCAAGCAAGACAGTTTATGATACATTAACTCGACAGCTAGCGCTATGCTAGTGACTTGCTCTACATGTACCTGTGCTGCCTAAAGAAAGCTAAAGACCCACTAAAAGAAATTCCACACACCCTTTTGATATCAACCATCATGTCCACATGTACAAATTTTCAAAAAATGGGGTGTCAAGCCCAACATAGTTTGCCACACCCCAGCCTGCTAGATCATTCATGGTCAACAACAAAAAAGAGATCTTGTAAACCAGATGAGGAAGTCTTCATTTTATCTTCATCATTGGCCACATGATCAGAAAATTCCTCAAAAGAAGGCTCATCCTCACTTACACTCATCAACCTTGCAATATACTTCTTCAACATGTAGCCATTCACACATGCTTTATGTGGGGTATCATCCAAGTCAGCAAGCTGATATGTGCCATTTGGAAACTTGTTTAAGACCAAGAAAGGACCCCATCCCACTTGGTTTGAGACTTCTTTTGAAAAGTGTTATCAAGATTTTTATTGTAAAAAACCACCATGTCACCCTTCTTGATGTCTTTGTCCTTCACCTTCTCATTTTCCTTTGCTTGATTGTTCTTCAAGACCTGCTCATAATGCTCAAAATACAATAACATGTCTAATTATACGCTTGGGTTTTCTCTTCTTCTTCTCTTTACTTGTACCTGTCTCAACCTATTTCCCTCTTTTATAGCTGGGACTAGCATCACTCATGTCATGATCCCTTGTAACCCTCTTACCTACAGGCATGACCATAGCTCCCAAATCATCCTCTTTCTTCTCCAGGTGGATTTTTCTTACCACATTTGTTTTGCCCTTCTTTTCAACTTTCAAACCACTTGGCCCTGCTTCCCCTTTGATCTCAATACCATAATCTTGAGATTGAGAAGGAATTTGTGAAGGAAGAGGAAACATGTCACCACCCAATATCTTTGGCTTGTCACATTGAGGTCTTTTATAACCCCATTCACCACAACTATAGCTCATTTGGGATCCAATTCTCAATCTGAAATGATTGACCTCACCTGTAACAACATATATCCCCATTTTCCCTGTCCAACACGAATCTACAAAACCTTCCAACTTTGAACTTCGATATCTTTCACACCGATCTGTTTGAGGAGTCGTCTAAATTGGATTCTAGAGAAATTTGAACACTACATTTCCCGGAATTAGAACGACACTTCAGACAACTGGACTTGCCTCCCCAATTGACCTTTTTTGGAGATCTTTGGGCCCAAAAAACCACATTATGCATACATTTCCACCAGCCCTTGCCTTCCTAGGCCTTCCATACCAGCTTTAATACTTGGCCCCACACCTAAAGGCACCCATTTCTCTCCTTGGCACCACTTCTAGCTCCAACCAACTTTGCATGCATGACCATTTCCCACCCCCCTATTGAACATTCATGTTCAACCAAAAGTAGCTTTACTAAACTTGAAACCTGCCAAACTTTGCTAGCACTCAAGGATGCCAAAAAAAGCATAACCATATGTATAGTATGTACAAAACTATACGTCCATTGTCCTTGATCCCCTTCAGGTGGGTTGCCCAACCCCCGTGGTTACAATCTGGTTCACATCAGGCACCAAACTCTTGTTGAAGTATAGCTTAAACCGCTCCCCGTTCACCCTATTTCTGAGTAGCTTGCCATTTACTCTCATCAGTTGATCATTCCCATTTGGAAAAATTTATGCACCCTGTATGGACCCATCCACTTCTTCTTGAACTCTTTTTGGAAGGTAAAATCCACGTAGCTCTTGTACTTCATCACTAGATCACCTTCTTCTATCTTCTTACTAGGCAAGCTCTGATAAAACTTAGTAATCCCCTTCTCTTGCTGCTTTACATAACAGTTCGTTGCTGCCTCTTTGTTCATCTGCAAATCTTGGAGACTGACAATTTAATCCTATACGATCCCCTATTGTATGGCATAGACTCACCACATCCCTTTTAAAGCACCTAGTTATGAATGTACTGGCAACACTGCCTTCTTACTATAGACCACCTTGAATGGAGTAGAATTTCTTGCCACTTTATAGGATATCCTATACGCCCACAAACATTTCTTGAGATTCACATCCCATTGCATTTCCTACTTCTAAACATACTTCTTCTGCATCTTGAGGATTTATCCATTTGCATTCTCCACCAAACCATTGCATTGGGGATGATAAGGTGAAGAGAACAGATGTTGGATGCCCAATTTCCCACCAAAGCCTTCACAAGTTTGCTTCTAAACTCATGTCCTCTATCGGACACAAGCACGCACGGTACCCCAAAGTGGGAGCAAATGTTATCAAGAACAAATTGAGCTACCACATGAGCATTTACCTCTTTCAGAGCTTTGGCCTCGACCCACTTGGTAAGGTAGTCAATAGCCACCACAACATATTTCTTCCCACTTTTTGACTTTGGGAGTAGACCAATGGCATCCAAAACCCACTTTTCAAAATCATTTTGAACAATCATAGCCCTCTGTGACTTGTCAGCCTCCTCTCACCCTTAGTCTGGCATTCATGGTAGGTTTTGCACCAGTAGTGCACATCACGTTGTCAGGAGTTTTTTGGAGCAAGGAATTGCGCATATGTACATACACATGCATGGTGCATCGAATAAAGGATTGCCCATTTTCCAGAGCTAGGTGGTTATGTGGGGCCCACATGTGTACAGGTAGGGCAACATGTACATAGTGCATCGATTTTCACTATTACCAGTACCACTGTGTTTTTTCTATAATAAAGAGGAGTTGTAGCGCGTAAAACTTCTCGAGGAAGCTATCCGCGGGCCGACGACATGAGGTAAGCAGGTACGTCAGATGGCATCGAGTGGCGTCAGGAGGTCGAACGGGGTCAATACTTGCACGCGGAGAAGTATGGACACGACGTGGGTGTTTTCTTGTGATACTTATGCAAAGAGGTCATCATGAGGACCACTTTTTGGGGCCACTTCACGTGGTTGCGGGATGCATTATTTGGAAAAACTGAGTGCCAGGTGTGCGGATGATGCAAAAAGGTGACAACTATGCACTGCGAGGTCAGTTTTTGGCCTGTTCGGGGTCCGTTTGAGGTCATCTAAAAGGCCAAGGGTGCCCAAGTAATAAATCTAAGTGTGAGAACTGAAAAAACTGAGAAAAGACCAGAGAAAACGTGGAGAAGAGAGGAGGAACAGCCGCAGGTGTGTTTTTGCTCATTTTGGAGCCTGTTTTGGCCGTAAACTGCTCATCCGAGGTCGGATTTGAGCACTTTGACATTGTAGACTGGGGTTTTGAGCCGCTCCGGACGCGATGGCGCTGTCCATTTTTCCAAATTCCTCACTCTTTTCCTGCTGTTTTTCTGTGTAAGTCTCTCCTATGAGCGAAGTTTCTGCTCTAGTTTGTGATTGTATCTGGCATCTTTTACCCATATTGTGTGAGCTATTTGCCCCATTGGTGTTGGCCCAAGCTCATTTGTATCTAATTATCAGAAGTTCTCCTCTTTTGAGCTGAGTTTAGTGTGTGTGTGTGTGTGTGGAGTGGGCAAGTGGATAGTCTCTCTCCTCTCACTCCAGAGGAGTGTTCCCTGTCTCGGCCAGGTGTGTTGTCTAAGCCGAGTGGTGCCCCATAGTGTGTGTGTGTATCTTCCCAAGAGTGTGTGTCAGGTCGTTATAGAGGCGCTGTGTGTGTTTTCATCCCGTTCACATTCTTTTGGTGCCCCCACGGAGGATCTTCTTCGAGTACCTTCTGCTTCGAGCTTCGAGCTTCGAGCTTCGAGGTTGTAGGTTGCAGATTACAGATTACAGATTACAGGTTACAGGTTACAGGGACAGGTACAGGTACAGGTGATTCACACAGGTACAGGTAGCTGGTGTACAGTGATATACTAGCAGTGATGTCACTTGTAGTTGTTGTGGGTATGCATCACTTGGCGCCTGTTTGAGCGCATTGTCTGCTGGATTGTACGTTACTTGTGGAAACTGCCACTGTACGCATTTGTGGAGCCATACTTGGTTGTATTTGGCAGTCCCAGCCATTTCTGAGACTTGGTCTGGAAGATAGTCATTTATGAGACTTGATTGACTATACGCGATTTGCATTAGCCTTCGTGTGAGGGTCGATAGCGTGAGGTTTTTATTGAGCTGGGGGATTCTCAAATGTGGAGATCCTTTCGGTGATACAGGTAGCTGGAGCACCCTTTTTGTGACCTCGCCATAGGCTATGTACTAGTGAGTCCTATTTGATGCTCGGGTTCTATTGTTGGCAGTTTATGCATACAGATACAGTCTATATTTTGGGTTCCTACCGCTCTACTTCTGGGGAAACTCTGTCGAAATTTTCCCAAGTTATGATGGCTGGTTTTTTGGTATTTTGAGCCATTTATGCTGTTATGCTGCTGAAAGCTTGGCAAAATCAGAGGTTGAGTCAGGTGTGCCTTCTTGGGAGCTTCATGGTTGGCTTTAATGGATGATCAAAATGGCCCTCAGTTCACTCCTTTTAATTTAACTCAAAGAATTCAGATTAATGTTCATGTGTCCAGGAGGATCTTTTTCCAGCAGCGCATAGTCTTTATGTTTGGGCCAAGAAGATTGAGAGAGATCCTGGAATGTCCTTTGCCTGTTGTCATTCCGATGATTAACTATGAAAACTCATTTGATGTGCATGTGTTTGTCCTTATCTAAAGCTGAGCTCCATTGAAGTTTCTGGGGATTGGGTAGTGAAAAGTTTTGGGTTCTTGCACGTGTGTTCGAAGGGGTTCTCAAAGCATCATAATTTGGGTAGTCATGGCGTTCTCTTATCCGGAGTTTCATGGAAGAAGTGATGAAGATGTGGAGGACTTTCTGGAAAAGATGGAGGTTGCCTGCATTAGCAACCAGATTCATGACCCTGCGCAGATGTTACGCCTTCTCCAAATTTGTTTGAAGAGTGATGCATGAGTTTGGTCTAAAGCATTTGAAGAGGAGTTGCGTGTGGATGATCCACCTGTAAGGTTGAGTTGGGACAATCTACGACATGGTTTGGAAGTGGAGTTTGTGAAGATAGAAGATCCTGACAAGGTGTGGCAAGAAGTACAGGCTTTGGTGCAAAAGGAAGGTGAGCCAGTAGATGCGTACATACGTAAGTTTTCATTGGCATGGGAGCGAATGTGCAAGGCCTTAGCACCACAGGTACCCCCGCCTGACATGATGAAGAAGGACAGGTTCTTAGCTGGTCTTTGGGAGAATATACGTTGGAGAGTAGAGCTAAAGAAGCCTAGGACATATGAAGATGCACTAGAGGTAGCAAGGAACAAAGAGTGGAAGCTGAGAAAAATGAGCCAGTTAGGGGTGGAGTCTTTGCCCATGAGGTCTGAATTTCAGCCTATGGACTCTTTACAAGGTCGTATGTCAGGGGTTCATCATGAACCAGTGGTTCCTGTTACTACTCAGGTTATGCCAGTTGTGGTCACTACAGCAGTGCAAGATGATGGCCTAAGGCAAGACATGAGGCAAGTGGTTGATTTGATGAAGAATCTCAGCCTAAACATGCTAGGTCAAGTGGGAAATAATCGAGGTCGAGGGTGGTTTGCAAATCATCCAGGAGGTGAAGAAAGACCTAGGAATGGTGCTGGACAAAGTAATAGTAGGTTTTGGAGGCAGACGCCCACATGTTATAATTGTGGAGAGTTGGGTCACATCAGCCCGCAATGTGATAAGCCACCAAGGATGGGGGGAGACATGTATCCATTGCCAAAACAGGTGCTAACTAGGTCGCATGATTATGGCATCGAAATTAAGGGAGATGAAGGAACCAGCGGACTGACCCAGGACGAAAAGGGAAAGACAAAAGTGCTAAGTGTAGTCACCTTGGAGAAGGCATCAAAGCTAGAGGATACATTAGTGATGCCTATTGGGAAGAGGACCACAGAGGAAAAGGAAGGAAGAAGTGCCCCAGGTCCTAGTAAGAAGAAAGGAAAGAGCCATGAAGGCGAGGATGTCAAGGCCAAGAGGAAAAGGAGAGCTCGTCGAAAGTTTCATGTTTCAGATTTTCCACTAGGGGATGGGCAATTAAGCTATGACTTGAAGGAGGATCTGACGAGCAGGAAGGTAGATGTTACTTTTGGGCAGCTCATAGAAATGGTTCCTAAACTAAAGCGACAGTGGAAGAGGATGGTTAACCCAATGGAGAAAGAGCTAGAGAGAGGTTCAGTGAAGGTGTTGGCAATGGACGAGCTACCAGACATTTGTCCAATAGTAGATGTGTGGCATAAAAGGAAAAATTTGGGACAAGGTTATGTGGATGGCGGAGCCCAAATATGCGTCATAACACACTCATGCGTTGAGAAGATGGGTCTCACAGTGGCTGGGGTGTCAGGTTTTCGGATCAGATTGGCAAACCATCAAAAAGTAAAATGCTTGGGTGTTGTAAAGAGCTTAGAAGTGGAGGCATATGATGCAAAGGCAGTGGTTGATTTTCATGTGATGCCAGCAGGGTTGGGAGCATATCCTATTATACTGGGCAGACCATGGTTATGTGCAGTGGGAGCTGTTCAAGATTGGCGACATGGTACGATTAGCCTCTATGGAAAGACAGGTACCAAGAAGCTTTATAATATGGACACAAGGAAACGATTAGAGGAGCTTTATGAAGATGAGGATGAGTCTAGTGATGAAGACTCTTCCACGGTGACAGATGAGGACAGTGATAGCACTACCAGCAGTGATGAGGATGCTGATGTTGCATTTCTTTTGATGGATAAAGAAATCCAGGAGTGTGGTTTAGTCGCATTTGCGAAGGAAGTTGAAGATGAAAGTGAAGGGCCTTATGAAGTGATTGAAGGACTGATGCAAACCAAAGTTGAGTTGTCAAAGAAGCAGTAATTAATGACGCAAATGATTAGTGGAGACCTCTCAGCTATGGAGAAGGATATATTTTTACACATGCTGGCTAGTTTTCCTGATTTGTTCATTACTTCATATGAAGAGATCAGAGGGTTCAAGGGCGAAGAGATGCATATAGAGTTGAAAGAAGGTGCTAAGAAGGATGGTTCAAGAGCAAATGGAAGCCTTGCGGGTAGAGGTGGACAAGTTATTGAAGGCAGGGTTCATAGTCCCTGTGGAGACCACAGAATGGGTGAGTCCAGTAGTAGTCAGTCCAAAGAAGGATGGGAAGTGGAGGATTTGTGTAGATTTTAAACCCTTAAATGCAGCCACTAAGAAGAACCCATATCCTCTTCCATTCATCGATCAGATCTTGGATTTAGTGGCAGGTTATGAGAGGTACAGTGTGTGTGATGGTTTTTCAGGCTATTTTCAATTGAAGATTGCTCTTAAAGACAGCACAAAGACAACTTTTATTACGCCATGGGGCTGCTATTGCTACACAGTATTGCCATTTGGGTTGTCAAATGGACCTTCCTTCTATCAAGAGAGAGCAAATTGGGTGTTGGAACCATTCATTGGTAGTTGTGTTAAAGCTTTTATGGATGACTTCTGTGTCTATAGCAGTAGGGCTGATCACCATGAGAAGCTGCAGATGGTATTGGATCGATATGATGAATGTGGAGGACAACTAAATCCAAAGAAATGTCATCTAGCACAGCCAAGGGTGAAGTTATTGGGCCACATGGTGTCAGAAAATGGCATTGAGGCTGATCCAGACAAGGTTAAGTCTATTATTCTTCTTCCATCACCTACGAGTACGAAGCAATTGGCAACCTTTATACACAAAGTGAAGTACATGGCAAGGTTTATTCCATTGTCTTCTCATATTCTTTATCCATTACAACAAGTGGCAAAGCATGATCCATTGCAATGGGATGACAAGTGTGAAGAAGTGTTTCAAGAGGTGAAAGAGGTGTTAGGGGGTTTGTCAGCCATGCAGGCTCCTGATTGGGAGAAAGTTTTTAATGTAAATCCATCAGTAGGGGATGATTCCATTGGAGCCATGCTATTGCAAAAGGGGAAGGGCAGCCATTATATGAGGCCAGTGTATTGTGCAAGCCGAGTGAAGTTGGTAGCGGAGAGAAAGTTCTCGGAAGTAGAGCTAGTGATGGCCAGTGTAATATTTGCTTGTCGACGATTTCGTCATTACTTGCTACCATGGCCTTTTGTTTTCTTGACGAGTTATGCCTTTTTGCCACAGTTAATTAACGATACTAACATGTCAAATGTGGTGAAGAAATGGGTAATTGAGCTGCAAGAGTTTGAGTTCTCTTTTCTAGTGGAAGATAGTACAAGGGCTACCCTAGCTGATTTTTTGACCTACAAGGAGAATCCCCTTATTGTTAAGGAAGAGGTGGTGAGAAAGGTAGTTGAAGAAGTGCCACAGATCAGCAATGCACATGTGTTGTTCTTTGATGGTTCATACAGAAAGAGCCATGATGCAGCTTCAGGGGGTATAGCACTTTATGATCCAGAGGGGAAGCTAGTATGCAAGAGAGGGTTCAAATTGGATGCTCATAGTAACAATGAGGCTGAATATGCTACATTGGAAGCTGGTTTACACATTTGTCTGAAGCATGGGGTTCGAAGGTTGAGCATAAAAGGTGATGCCTTGTTAGTGGTGAAGCAAGTGCTGGGTGCGTGGAAGAGCAAGAACACCTCATTGAAGGAAATGTGCTTCAGAATTAAAGGCCTGTTAAAAAAGTTTGAAGCATGGAGCATCAGACACATTGAACGTGCTCTAAATGGAGAGGCACATGAAGCAGCTCAAAGCATGATTGGAGAGCTATTTGTGTTGAGGACCACTTTACCTCTTTATCATGGCCGGGAAAGTTTGGCTCAAGAAGAGGAGTTTTTGCTAACAGGAATCATTCCAAAGGAGATTCAGAAGTCTAAGAAGTATGGCTTTGTGCGTAGAGCATACAGGTACAAATTGATTGGTGATGTCTTATACATGAAAGGGGCTGATCTCGTGTTGAGACGTGTACCTTGGCGGGAGGAGCTTTACAGAGTGTTGGAAGAGAATCATGAAGGCGCATGTGGTGGCCATTTTTCTCTAAAGATCACCTTGCATAAGATTTTGCAAGAGGGGTATGTATGGCCTAGTTTGCACAAGGATGTTCACCATTGGTGTAGGTCTTGCAATAGGTGTCAAGCATTTGGGAAGAGAGTGTTGAAGCCAGAGCTACGAAAAACCATTATGGCGTTTGATGTGTTTGAAAAGTGGGGGATTGATGCAATAGGCCCGTTACCTATCACAAGCAGGGGCAAAAGCTATATTTTGACGGCAGTGGACTATCTTTCTAGATGGGCAGAGGCTATAGCAGTAAAACAGATCACTGCAAAGGATGTGGCAAAATTTGTGTATGATGAAATATGTTGCAAGTTTGGGGTGCCACTGGAGCTACTTTCAGATAAGGGACCTGGCTTTAGAGCTAAACTGCTAGACTTTTTATGTGCAAAGATGAAGATTAAGCATCAGCATACCACTCCTTATTACCCACAGTGTAATGGCTTAAATGAAAGATTCAATGGTGAGTTGGTACAAATTCTTTCTAAAGTGACAGAGCACCAAGGAAAGAATTGGGATTTGGAATTGCCTAGTGCATTATGGGCTTACCGTACTTCGGTGAAGACAGGTACAGGGTTTACTCCATTTCATTTGGTGTATGGAAAGGAAGCACTATTGCCAGTGGAGGTAGAGTTACCTGCGGTCAAGATGTTAGAGAAGTTGCTTGGGCCGCCTAGTGATGCATTCAAAGAGAGGCTCTTGCAATTACAAGACGTCCAGTTGGATAGGATGAGCGCATTGGAGCATTATGGGCAGATGCAGGATAAGGCTTTGGCAAAGATAAATGAAAAGGTCAAAAGTAAGGGTATCAAGAAACATGACTTGGTTTTGCGCTACAACAGTAAGCTGGACAACACCTTCCAAAAGAAGTTTCAAATTAAGTGGGAAGGCCCTTTCAAGGTAGTGGAGTGTTTTCCAAATGGCACATATCAGCTGGCTAACCTGGATGGTGCTCTACATAATTCAAGGGTAAATGGGTTGCGTCTTAAATTGTATCATGCTAGATTGATGATGGTGGAGCAAGATGAGCTGTCTGTGGATCAAGCATTGTTGGTGAGGGATGAGGAGCCCTGTGATGCGGCGAGTCTCATATCTCTCTTTGCTGCTGCTGATCATGAATGATCTAGCAGGCTAGGGGATGGGCAAATTATGTCAGGAGTTTTTTGGAGCAAGGAATTGCGCATATGTACATACACATGCATGGTGCATCGAATAAAGGATTGCCCATTTTCCAGAGCCAGGTGGTTATGTGGGGCCCACATGTGTACAGGTAGGGGAACATGTACATAGTGCATCGATTTTCACTATTACCAGTACCACTGTGTTTTTTCTATAATAAAGAGGAGTTGTAGTGCGTAAAACTTCTCGAGGAAGCTATCCGCGGGCCGACGACATGAGATAAGCAGGTACGTCAGATGGCATCGAGTGGCGTCAGGAGGTCGAACGGGGTCAATACTTGCACGCGGAGAAGTATGGACACGACGTGGGTGTTTTCTTGTGATACTTATGCAAAGAGGTCATCATGAGGACCACTTTTTGGGGCCACTTCACGTGGTTGCGGGATGCATTATTTGGAAAAACTGAGTGCCAGGTGTGCAGATGATGCAAAAAGGTGACAACTATGCACTGCGAGGTCAGTTTTTGGCCTGTTCGGGGTCCGTTTGAGGTCATCTAAAAGGCCAAGGGTGCCCAAGTAATAAATCTAAGTGTGAGAACTGAAAAAACTGAGAAAAGACCAGAGAAAACGTGGAGAAGAGAGGAGGAACAGCCGCAGGTGTGTTTTTGCTCATTTTGGAGCCTGTTTTGGCCGTAAACTGCTCATCCGAGGTCGGATTTGAGCACTTTGACATTGTAGACTGGGGTTTTGGGCCGTTCCGGACGCGATGGCGCTGTCCATTTTGCCAAATTCCTCACTCTTTTCCTGCTGTTTTTTTGTGTAAGTCTCTCCTATGAGCGAAGTTTCTGCTCTAGTTTGTGATCGTATCTGGTATCTTTTACCCATATTGTGTGAGCTATTTGCCCCAGTGGTGTTGGCCCAAGCTCATTTGTATCTAATTATCATAAGTTCCCCTCTTTTGAGCTGATTTTAGTGTGTGTGTGTGTGTGTGTGTGGAGTGGGCAAGTGGATAGTCTCTCTCCTCTCACTCCAGAGGTGTGTTCCCTGTCTCGGCCAGGTGTGTTGTCTAAGCCGAGTGGTGCCCCATAGTGTGTGTGTGTATCTTCCCAAGAGTGTGTGTCGAGTCGTTATAGAGGCGCTGTGTGTGTTTTCATCCCGCTCACAACGTACTATCAAAGGCCACAAAAACGTGCCCTCAACACCCAAAAAAAACATGGTCTTCAACCTAATGTCCACTTTCCTCATGACTTAGTTGCAGCACCATACCAATTTCTTTTTTATAAAGCACCATCTACAACACTTTATCCCATCCATAGGTCATAAGATCCTCCCCTATCAATGTAAATGTGCAGGAATTTTGCACTATCCTTTGCTTCTACATCCTGGACAACCTTTTTGAACACTGGCCCCTGCTCAAAAAGTCCTCAATTTCCTTTAAAGCCTCACAGCCTCCATAAGTGGCTGGGGACGCATATATACATGGAGCCTGCACTTGCACTTTTCTACTTGCAAGCTGATCCGCTTCTTGGTTCTTCTCTCTTTAACATGCCTAAATTGAACCTCTTCAAAAAGATTTGGCAACTTCTTGATGACATAGAACTAATGCTTCAACAAATCTTGTTTTACCTGCCATTGGCCTAACAACTGCTTGATAACCAATAAAGTAGTATATGTGCTCTTTCATGTCTATATGCGATATGGAATATTGTATTGGATTGTACCTACATGTTTGATCTTGGAAGATGCGGAGAAGTGGTGTAAATTTGGTTTCATCTCAATGAGTTTGTTTGAGTAGCTAGGTCCTTTTTGGACCTTGATGGCTTCTTTGGTAAACATGATCTTCAAGTGATGATCTTTCAAATCTTCCTATTCTTTGCAGTCCAAGTTTACCAATGGTGTGATTCTCTGAGTCTTGCGTTCCATGAGATTTATGCTTTGCTATTTAGCTATATAGAGGAAGCAATTTTACTCTAGGTTTTCTCAAATTTCTTGTTGTAACTTTCTTCCTTAAAATATTCATCAAAACTATCCTTTGTACTTGTGTTGAAGAGAACATACCCACACCTTATCTATGAAATCAATATCCAATACACAACATGATACCAATACTAAAAGGGAGAGTAAAGGAACCAGCTTTGGGAACAAGCCTATGAAGAATGTTGGGGCTGATCTATAACATGTTATAAGGTTGACAAAAACTTGCAAGGAGAAAGAACCTACTATACCAGCCAACCATGGCTAAATCTACACCTGAAGAGTTGTCCCTAAAGTTGGAGCTCTCCAAAGACGCACCAACCTAGAAATACCAAACTTGGCACATTGCTTCAATCCCAAGTCCAAAGTGAGATACTCTACCTCATTATTGGTATGAACATTCTCCAAGTTGTAAGACTTTAAAAAAATCACTTCATCGTGTGGATCTCATATCACCACACCTCCACCTGCATTTTGCACCACCCTTCTATATGCACCATCAGACCACATGATAAAATCTCCCACTAAATCAAGTTCCTCCTTAGCTTCATCTTGCACAACCCTAGGATAGATTGGCAAATTAACAACCTTGCTGACCAAAATATCCACGAAGTGAGACCGACTCGTATTGTGGACCTTGAACTCAAACTCAAATTCTTGCAACTCTATCATCCATTTCATGATTTTCTTTCTTGGTTTTAAATGCAACACTACTTTTGACAACAAATTGTTGTCCTTCAACACATAAAACTTACACACAATGAGATACACCTTGAACTTCCTGCAGACAAAAACTAAGTCCATAACCCATTGCTCCACTTCAATGTAGGTCAAGACCTACCACCCTGCTTTCAAAATAGATAGCCTTATAGCTTCTTCCCACTTTTTGTAGTAATACCTCCCCAATAGCCACCGTACCTACTTTCATGGAAACATAAAAATCATCTTTACAATTGGGTGGACACACCGTATGAAATTGACACAGAATTTCCTTCACCCTGTCAAAAGCTTCTTGAGACTCTTGATCCCATTCAAATCCATGCACTAGATGCACCCTCTTTTGAATGGGGTATACATACTATGACAGCATCCCAACCTTGACAGATATCTCAACGTATGTATGAATGATGCCAAACCTCTTCATCCCATTCAAACCCATGCACTAGATGCACCCTCTTTTGAAGGGGGTATACATACTGCGACAACATCCCAAAAATACTTGACACATATTTCAACCTATGCATGAATGATGCCAAACCCTGAGTATTGGAAAGAGGCTCCATCAAGACTAGATCCTTGACCTTTTTTGGATCTGACTCAATTCCATTATGTGACACGACATGGCCCAATAATGATGCTTGAGGTTGGGCTAGCCGTTTTCTGGCTCTACGTCATTTCCATAGTGAGCTACCTCACCCTCCCAAAATCACCCAAACACTGTGGCTATCTTCACCCTTTCACTGTACGGGGACTTTTCCTATAAACCCTCAGCTAGCTAGTAATTGGGCTATTTGAACCAAAAAAATAAATAAAAATAAAAAATAAAAATATATTATTGTCCTTATGTGTATAAGTATTTCATTGTATATAGGGCCTAAATATAGGGATTTTTTATTATAATTATTTTTTATATTTATTTAAATATGTATGCTTAGGTGTGTGCTATTTACTTAAGTATACTATGTACATTTACTCACCATTACCATGATCTTTCTTACCATGTATTCTATAAAAAATCATTTCATGTAAGCTTATCTTATTTTTGGTGTGAATCCACTCCAAGGATAAACCTCAAAAATACCTTTCACCATCAAACATTGCCTCTCACTAAATTCCTATTTTCTATAGGTATTATTTCATACATCTTGTAAATAAATATACATGAATAAAAACAAATGAGGGAAATCCTCATTTGATTCTCTATATTTTTATATATATAGCTCACACTATTCTATATTCCATGAACTGTTAAAATATACTAGCCTGCTTTTTCCATCATATCCATATATTATATTTATGGCATATTTTCAAACCCCTAAGGATCTATTAGGTCATGCTCTCGTGCAAGGAGGGGCTTACCTTTGGATCCTTATACAAATTCAACAAAAAGGGGTCATTGAAGACTTTTTTGTGAAGAAAAATAGGCATTGTGGTGGGATTGTTTATATCCATGTCCACTCCGAATTTGAACTGGTGGTTAAAAGACAAAATGTGGACCAAAAGCTGCATAATACCCTAAAAACTTTTGATAATTTTTGGAGCTACTACGAGTGAGATATGATTTTTTTTGTGGATCCCAGTCTGTCCCCCTTTATCACAAGTAACCCATAGTCTTCTCTCACCTCCTTTCCTACTTCCACACACACATACACACACTCATTTCTCTCTATTCCTCACTCAAACCTACAACTTTCATGCTTTTCTCTCACCCTCTTCACCATTAGCCTCCCCTATCACACCTGTAGCTCTCTTTTGAAGCTCTATCTACATTCACCATCTCCATCTCTCTCTCTCTCTCTCTCTCTCTCTCTCTCTCTCTCTCTCTCTCTCTCTCTCTCTATTACTCCTATATTACAATTTTACTCTACCCTTTCAAGAACGCATAAAAAATCAGCAACCTAACCATACTTAATCTCTACAAAATGGGAATTTTTTTATCAACAAAACCCTCATTCTCTTTGTGGTGATTCGACTATGGCGGCGGCGTGAAAAGAAGAAGAAGGAGAACGGTTGTCACTTTCGACAATCTACGCAAGGGTGAGTCTGAGATTCCTCAAGGATTCACCATCTCAAGGGTACATCCATCTCATTCACCCCTCTTTTCTCATGCTTCAAGTCATCCTACCCATTGTAACTATATTACTAACTTTTTTTAGTGATTACTGACATTAATTGCTAACCCTTCTTGTAAATTGCACCCACTCTACTCTATATTGGAGTAGGCAACCTCACACAAAAATCACTCACCCCTCTAAAATCTTCTCTATTTCACCTCAATAATTCTCTACTCTTGAGCCCACACCTATGTGACTTAAGAGACAAGAGAGCCCCACTCTCATAAGAATGTATAAAAAATTTCATAAACATGGTTTTTAATGTAAATGTTGATCAAGAGATCATCCTAGTAAAGGCTTTCCTCACCTATAAATAGAGCCCTTTTCCTTGTGTAAAGAGGATGATCTCTACACTATTGCTCACTATTTTTTAGTGTACCTTTCATCATCTTAGTTGTAGGAAGAGAGAGTGATATCTCTATACACGAGTACTTGTGGTGTATATGAAAGGTTCTTTGAGCTATTTGTAGCATTGTAAGGGAGTGAGTGATTCATAACTTCCAATCAAAGTTATACATACTCTTGCGTATCAATTGAATCAGTAAGTTGGGTGCAACCACGATTCAAAAGTCTATTGAGTCTCTCCAATTCATGCTTGGCAACCTCATCCCGTTTGATTTAAGGCGACACATTTTCATTTTGAGATTCTTTTGTAGTATTTTCTTGTATGTGACTCAAGAGATTTTGTGTTTGTTTTGTTGCTTGGGAAAACATTATAAGAGGGTTGTATGGTGAGAGTGCTTCCATAACCCTAAGATAATGTGTAGATTGCAACATCATCAAACTTAATTATGTCTCTTGACTCTCTTCCAAGCTGTTTATACACCCACGTCAATCATTTAAATTGAAGCTTAATTCTCACACAAAACTCTGTGTGTGTGTGTGTGTGTGTGTATGTGTGTGTGTGTGTGTGTTTGGTATGTGTATTTGTGTAGCATTGATACTAGTGATAGTGTACCCATTCTTCTTGCTTGTATTGCTCAAGGATTCTCCTCTTTTGCGTCCTAGTTTACTCTATAGCTAGGGGTGCCTCTTCACTTATTTGATTGTGGGTTTGTTGTTGTTGTTTCTTGCTTGTGGTTTCCACAGCCCCAATTCAGCAGCACAAGATCCTTGAGAGGTGTTTAGAGGTCGCCTCTCTTGTTGCCCGCTACCCCGGACCTCCTCACTCCCTTACACGTATTGGAGTTTAATTGGGCTCCTTCCTCATCAAGCCTTTGAAAACATAGCGACAGCTTTGACAAATGATCCACCC
The DNA here is from genome assembly GCF_014529385.1 of Adiantum capillus-veneris. Taxonomy (NCBI): domain Eukaryota; kingdom Viridiplantae; phylum Streptophyta; class Polypodiopsida; order Polypodiales; family Pteridaceae; genus Adiantum; species Adiantum capillus-veneris. The sequence continues at coordinate 110,381,864 of NC_140940.1, read as the reverse complement.
TTGAGCTATAGCATCCAATGTTATCCATGAAACCCCTAATGAACTTGTCCAAGTAGGGACCAAAATCCATGTTCAGCCAATCATGAAAGGTGGCATACGAATTCACCAACCCAAATGGCATCTTGCAGTAGGCAAAAAATCCCCATGGAGAGATATATGTCGTCTTTAGGTGGTCTTCAAAAGAAATCCCTATCTAAAAGTATCCTGAAAACCCATCCATGGTGAAATACCTTTTGTAATTTAGGATCTAATCTTGAAACAACAATGGGTAGTGATTCCTTTTGGTCATTGCATTCAATGGCTTGTAGTTGACACACACCTTCCACTTCACATTATTCTTAGGAGTGATAACCACCAGGGAAACCCACTTAGATTCTTTCAAAGGGTATATAATACCTACATCTAGTAGGTATTCTTCCCATTCTTCTTAGGAGTGATAACCACCGGGGAAACCCACTCAAATTCTTTCAGAGGGTATATAATACCTGCATCTAGCAGGTGGTTGATTTCCTGCCATATAGCTTCCTTCTAAATTTCACCCAACCTTATTATCTTTTGTGCTTTAGGCTTTGTTTGGCGGCTAAGTCAACAATGGCCAAACGGGCAAGTCAATTTACTATTTTTAGTAAATGCTAACGAAGCCAGATGATGCAGATGCGAAGTAAAGATGAAGATGAAGCAAATACAAGCAACAGATGCAGATAAGAGTTGGAATTGATGACTATCTATGGAGTTACGGTCACAATTGACGGTCACTTAATTTTTAGGATTTTTCGTCAAATGACCGCAAATGCGGGTTGTAATTATGTTTTGGGCTCATCAAGAGTTCCAAGTTGTAAACATTGAGCTATATTTAGATCCTAGGCAGTGAAGATAGCAGATTAAGTGAGTTTGGCCATTTGGGTGCCCGGCCACTTCTAAAAAGCCTAGAGAGTATATAACTCAAAACACAAAATGTGAAAGGGGACTCTTACTCACTTGAGATAAGCTTTGTGAAGAAGGGGATGGCTATGGAGTTCTTGAGCTTTCTACATGCGTGCAGCGACGATTCGGCCTCATGCCAATAGCTAAACCCCAACCTCTTCTCTCTCATTTGCTCATGGTGTAATCAATGCTTGATTAATCAAAGATTAGTGGCTGATTTGTTGATTAATCTCTCTCTTTTTTCATATTTCCCTCTTATTTAAGCATGCTACTAAGTGTGTGTAGGCTTGTGTAGAGTGTTGGTGCTCGGTGTGGTCATTCTATGCTATTCTATGCTCATTGTGTGCTTGATTAGAGTCGGATTAGTGATTGATTAGAGAGTAGTGTGTGATTAAGCTTGTGTGTGAGAGATTAGGCCGAATGGTAGAGTAAGTAGTGTGCTCATTCCTCATAGAAACATCATACCCGCTCCGTAGCTTTCTTTGTGTGTAGGTTTCACCTTCTAATCCTCCATTTGGCACGCACAAGCCACTTGTGTGTTTCCATGCCCTAGCCGGATCCTACTCCTCGGATTGACATTATGTTGATGTCCTCCCTATTCTAGGCTGACGTCCCAACGTTGGCGCCGCTGCCGGGGAGCGATTGCCTAAGCTAGAGGTGCCATTGGTGTGATTAGGAGACACTAATTTCGCTAATATTTTGTTAATTTTGTTAGTTTTTAGATTAGTTGTGTTGATTAATTGAGTGGTTTTTAGTGTTATTAGTGCTTGGGTTAGCATTGATTATGCTTAGAACATCACAAAACAACCCACACACATCATTAGTTCTTGATTTTGATCACTAATTTTGGCCATCAAATTCACTAATTTTCCCTAACTTTGATGCTAATTTCCCGTTGATTGATAAGTGTTTTTTGTGCTACACACAAGTAGAAAGTGATTTGGGTGTATGGACAACATGCCTATGTGATCCACACACTCATATCCTACTCCATTTGTGCGCAAATCATAGCCGAAATCACCTATTAATCACTAATTTTCACTTCACTAATTATTTGGGCATTTTGCAAAGTGCTGATTTGGATTGATTAATTGATGCATGTCCATGATGATTATATGTTTACATTCATGCTAAGCAATGCTACACATTGATATTTTTGTTGGTTGTGTGTAGGTGATTTTACGGGATCGAGACACACACACACTAGTGTGTTGGACACTAATCAAGTGCTTAATCGCTGAGTTTGTTGCTAATTAAGGTGCTAAAATTAATGCTAATTTTCTGATTTTATGTGCAGGTTTGGTTCATGAACCAAGTACATTCATCAAATGCAAAACTAGGTGCGGTTTATGCCCCCTTGAGTGTAGGCGGAAGTGCCTAATTTGGGGTAATTTGGGGCTGTTTTGGAGTCCAATTTGCTTATGAGAAGCATGCGATTGCTTATGGTTGTCAATGAGTTATGGTTATATTTTTCTAATTCTGTTGTGACACCGAAATGCTACCGAAATTTGGTCAAAGTTGGTTATGTATGCTTATATGCATGATTTGATGCAAAAAGCGTGTTAATGGTTGATTCAATTTGAGATTAGGAAGCTCGAATTGATGTTTAATTGATGAAAAATGTTGTTTTGAGTGCGATTGGTCATCGTGCCAGAGAGGGTGATTTTTGTGTTCATTTAAGCACAGTCTGGAGACGATTTGTGTGCTTAAAGAATAATGTTTTGTGCAGTTTTGATTAAGTAAGTGATCAATTTTGGTGTTTCGATTGCTTGATTGTTAACGTTTAGGTCTGTGGGCTCATCTAAAATTTTTGGGAATTTTCTGGTAATTTTTGGCAATTTTTTGCTAATTTTTACTCAAATGTACTAGTTATACTCAAAAAATTGATAAATCGCTTAATTCGGGTGAATTGTGGAGTGTCGGGGCAAACTTTCTTTGTTTTTTGAGTATTTTTGCGTGTTAGTTTAATTTTTTACATTTTTAGGTTTTTTGTTTGATATGATTGATTTTTTTATTTATATTTGTGTATTTTATTATTTTTCTATGTTTTTTTATTTTTTATTTTTTAATTTTGTTGTGTTTTGTGTTTTTTTGGTATTTTCTTTATTTATTAAATTTTAATGGTGGTTTTTAGTAATTTTGTGCATATTTTGATTTTTTTGTGTGTTTTTAGAGTTATTTGTGTTTTTTATTTTATTATTTGTGTTCATTTTTGTATTTTTGTAACTGTTTTTTTATTTTTTGAGTATTTTATTATTTATTTTGTGAGTTTTTTTTAATTATTGTATGAATTTTGAAATTTTTAATGTGTTTTTGTATTTTATGCGTGTTTTTGTATTTATTTTTTGATTTATGTGTGTTTTTTAACTTATTGGTGTGATTTTTATTATTTTTTGTTTTTTCAAAAAAAAATTTAAGAAAAAATAAATTAAAAAATACTTACCTGTCTCGCCGCGTTGACTGAAGCTTGCCCACCCGGCTGCATTCTCGCCGTGAATTGCGCTAAGCGCGGCCCTTACCTACCATCCTACGCGTTCACTGCGCCCTGAGCTCCCAAGTCATCCTACCCTCTGCTACCCCTAGTCGTCCTATGCTCTGCTACCCCTAGACATCCTACACTCCCGGCTTGACCTACGCTCTCTGTCTAGTGGCCCGAGTCGGCCCCACAGTTGGCGATCCCACCTGCCCTGGTCCCTCCTTGGCTGCCGACGCCGGCCCCGCACAAAAACGTTCGCGCAGCCTGTACTCTCCTGCAACGCTGGCAGATTTTTGACGGCTCAGTCAAGCCCTGCACTTGGCTTGTAGCGCACATAAACACACTGCCCCACTCTCACAAACTCACATGCTGCCTGCAATCGGTGCTGGCTCACACACCACACACACGCTATTGCAGCAACTCGCCACAGCTCTCGCCCCAGTTATCGGCTAAAATACAGACCCCAACTTTTGCAGGTGGCTCACAACCTCGTTGCCACACACACACACCCTGTCTCGGTGCAACCAGGCCCCACTTGCCACTTCACTTGCATAAAGTAGTAGCCCATGCTCTCTTGCTTTAACCACACCCGCATGAGTCTCATGTCGCTACAGCCACAACTGGCGCATACTTCAAAACGCACACACCCCATGTCAAGCTAGCTAGGTGCTCGCACCTGACCCCACACTCTGCATGCTTAAGAGTATATACACTCAGGAGCAATTAGCACACACACACCCTGGAGGTTCTTAGGCTTCAGCTCACACCCGCTACGGTGCGCTTGCTGCCACACACACACACAACACACACAAAGCCACTCTCTGTTGCTCAACAATTAAAGCCGTGTTGATCTTGGATGCTCGCGACCACAAATTACACACGCAATTTTGGAGCAGCTAGGAAATCGACAAACATGCAGATGCTATTAGCTGACTCCTCGGCTCTCTGACATGTGCTGCAGCCTGCGCGCGTCTTTTTACTGGAGTCTATCGTCTACTCTTCCACGCAAGGTCCCAAAAAGGGCATTGTAATCAAGTGCAAGTCCTGCCTTACCCTGGCCTTGCAAGTTGGCCGCCATCAACTTCGGCTCGCACAGAGAGACACACACACTTTTTGGCCTGGCCCCTACTTCCATGCCGGATCCCAAGTCCGCTGCCTGCAGCCTGTTGATTATCAACGCACACACACAGTAGCTTTAATTAAAAAAATAATAATAATAATAATAATAACAAGAGCACATTCACACACTCACAAACACATACACATACAGTCGGACTCGCAATACGAGTAGCTAACACTTGATGCAGTATAACTGGTAGTGACCATAAGGAGGCCGGAAATTGAGCATTGCCAGGCAAAACTTTCCATGCAATTCATCAAAAGAGCAAATTGAAGCGAAAAAAAAATAAATTTGAGTGTGCCAAGGATAAGAGTAACAGTCAGGCCGGAAAAGAAAAAGTTGCGGACAGATACACTTCAGAAGTCGGATGACCTATGGTCACATGCGTGGTGGTTTAATTTAAATTAAAAGCCATATAAAGTGTGCTGTCAACAGGCAAACTGAGGTCATTTTAGTTCAGGTCAAAAGTGCTTTGCTAATCTACAATTTTGCAGATTAAGAGAAAATTTCATCGCTCAATCAACTGGAATCGAGGTATCACAAAGGCGAGTAGTCGTTGCAGTACAGTGGTAAGTATCTTGCCAACTAATGCTACAACTATACAGGTAAATCTGATCGTTGAGATCACAGCTAAGCTAGCAGAAAGCTTTGAATTAGGAAAACCACTGGTCACCCGTGGGAGAGGCTAGAAAAAGGAAATACAAGTGCTCAGCATGTCAGTAACAGGGTTGAAAGAAAAATGGAGCAGCAGATGCAACAGCCACAGTCAATGGCAACATCGGCAAATCAAATCAGTTATGATGAGGCTTCAAGCTCATTAATAACAGTCAAATCAGTTGGCATCAGGTTGGAGTTAATAGGTCATTTCAAAGACTTTCCATGCTACATGGATGATGCAGACAATCGCTATCTAAAGTCCAAGAAAAATGCTCTGAAAAGCCCGACAATACAGGTTGTGGAAGTAGACGAAGCTAACAACATGGCTCATTTACAAAAGAACCTAATGGAAGATTTTTTAGGATCGATGTACATGAAGCTCAAACCAAGTAGTGAGTTGGACATAATAAAATTGCACAGGCAAGATCTTCCAGAGGTTTGCAGTTGTCGAGTCACTGTGCACTTGATAAAGTCAAATTACAAGGACAAAAACTAGCAGTCTCTATAGAGATATGGAGGGTAGATGGTACAAAGCAGAAACACCTCAACAAGCGGTGGAAGAGCCAGATCAATGCTTCATAGCTCATGAAGATGGTTCAAAGTTGGGTTACAAATACGTGTTGACAAGTGGTAATATTTACCGCTTGATAATGAGCTTACCTTTAGCTTATAATGCAAATACAATGGTAGCTCAGAACAGAGAAATCACTCAATGGCCTACTATAATCAATCTGCCAAAAACTAAAGACACAGTCAGCAGGAGGGAATTCCTTGTGTAAACTACAGTTGCCTTCAGCCACTTCAGAAGTCAACAAGAAACCTGAGCCAGTAGCCCTTCATTGGATCCACGAAACAAGATGGAAAGATCCAATTTATGTAGATTCTGATGGACAAAGATGGGTTCAAGTCACGCGGGTAAGGACATTTAGCGAGTCAGTTCCTAGGACACTATGGGAAACGCGCATTAGAGACAAGAGCTATGATATAGATGGAAGATGCTATGAATTAGATCTTATTGCAGATAAATTCTCGGAAAGAGCTACAACTTTCATCTTGTCACCTTCAACTCCACAAGACCAAATTGAGCAACAGACACATGACGAAATGACATCTAACCAGATGAGTGCCACAACACAACAGTCACAGGTACAGAACACTACACATGCACCACAAAATGCACCAACACAAACACACGTACAATCAATGGAAAAATCAGCTATTGAGTTAGCACGACTTCACAAAGACCTAGCTCAATCAGCTGAGCTAGATGACAAAGCTAGAATATCCACATCTGGCATAAGAAAGATACCTCTTACAGATAGAGAACCTTCTCGGAGGGGGGGAGTTCAATCTCCACCTCACTTACTGGAATCAGGACAACCCTATCAACTGCAAACAGCAAAAGAGAGTCACAATACTCTCTTACAATTCAACAAACAACAGAAGCCAAATACAAGATTTAATCGACACATAGTCCTAAGACTATACAGAAGCCACATATTCACATGTTGATAACATACATAGAATTAAAGTTGGTCACTGAAGCAGGGGCTGAAACGACCATCTACCAGGGTTATAATGCAAGCTATTACAAGCTTCTTGAGAATTCCACAGTCGAAAAAGATAAGGGCAATCAGTCAAAGCCAGCGTCAGTGTTGGTTTTTAAGTATCTACATGTCATGCTAATGACATATTTGATCAAAGATACTATGGGCAACGAATACCAACAATATTATGGACAGATACCTCGACCAGGTATAGAACAAATAGGAATAGATGTGCATTTCTATGAATGTGGCATTAATCATCTAATACCCAATTGCCCAGTAAAGATGCACCTGGATATGATGAAGCAGCAAAACCAAGACAGTATCAGACAGCAAGCAGCAGAATCATTAAAGCAGACGTCTCCAAATCGAAAGTCGCCAGAAAGAAAGCATATCTTGTCAAAGGATACCAGAGACAAATTGATGACTAAAATATTGGAGGTCAAAGGCGTCAATGATATTTCAATTGAATATCAAGCTGCCAAAAAAGATCAGCTACAAAAGATAGTCTCAAATAGCTTGGAATTTTTTAGGCCTGAACTCGAAAAATACAACAAGGATGTAGCGGACGATTCAATGTCAGAGGACGTGGATGAAGAAATTATCTGTGACCAAGAACCAGAGCAGGCACGGGCAGTCAAGGACTTGCCATTGAAGAATGCAACAAGCAAGAATGTGGAATCAAAGATTCTACATAATATTGCTAATAGCACAGATAGTTCATCACTAAGGGATGTACCTCAGAATTCAACAAAGTCAGAGATCAAGTCTCAAAGCCAAGAAAAAGACATCCTAATGTGGTCAAAGGCTGGCTTGAATCAAAAGGCAGAGCCGGTCATAAAGTCAGAGCCTAGTATTGTCTTGTCAGTGGAAGATGCCAAGGAGCCACAGGTGACACAAATCATAATAAACTTGAACAATCAGAAGCAAATGGTGAATCAAGCACATGAAGCCTGTCAAAAGACCTACAAAAAGATCAATAAAGAGCAATGTGAACCAAAGGCCACGGTAAGCATTGCATCTGAAGAAAAGAGTCAACATACTTCTGTCCAGCTGGCAGAGGAAATTGAAGACTCAAACAAATTGTCAAAAATAGAGGTACAAAGGACTGTTCAAGTCAGTTTAGATGCAGAACTCACCAAACGCATGTCATCCACAAGCAAAGAAGTCCAACAAGGAAGTCACAAACGCAGCTAAAAAATCAATGCGAACAGCTGTGGATTCAACACCCCAGGGAAAGATAGACCAACATTCTACACTAAAGTATAAAAAGGTCTTTCAGCCAAAATACCCAACAATAAGTAAACAAAGACACAACGGGCACATCAAAACCTATGTTGTGGCCAATGACATCAATTTCAAAGATCCAGTTTGGGTAAATGATCCTAGTCCAAACAATTCAGGTAAACAAATGGGATGGATTGCCTCCCAGTACAGCTTGGAAGAGCAAGGCTACTACAGTGGTCAACCAAATGTTTGGTTACCTAAACCAAAGATATCAGGCTATACAGTAGCAAATAGCTTCAAAACAAAACAACAAACAGGAAAATCAAGATCAATTTCAACTGAAAAGAGGAGATCGAACAATAGGGCTAGAAACAGGTTCAAAAACGATTCTCAATCTAGAAGGCCTACATATCTTCAAGGGAATTTACCAACCGTGATTCCCAAAAAGGGCAAGGAACAGATACAGTTGAATACAAAAGTACAGACAAAAATATTTGTGCCATCAAATATACTTAAAGCGCATGGATATGACAAAGGACAAAAACAAATCTGGCTACCCAAGGCACCAAGACAAGATTTTACACAACTTGAAGATAATTACAGCTACAAACACCGACAAATCAAGGATACAGGTCCAAAAAGTCAATATGTCGTCTGTAAAAACAAGCCAACAACAAATAGCAGATACAAATGGGTGCCAAAGCAAACAAACGTGCAGAAGAATATTGAAGTCAGCTCCCACTTCCAACAAAATGAAACTCGCCAATCTTCTCAGATAATGGACCAAAAGTTAAAAACAAGCAATTTTGACAACCAAGGTCACCCAGGTATGGCAGAAAAAACCTACTCTGCCAATATGGTCCTTTAATAACCCTCTTTTTGAGGATCTGAGCTCTAAATGTTTAGATATATACTTTGTTGAGAGCTCGAGACAATAGTCAAGTGAAATCAAGTCACAAAAAAAAAAGTCGAGAGTCGGGCAGCTGAGCCGATAAATGAGCAAAGCGTTAGACCTAAGCTTCGAGTCCTAATATTTTTCTGTGGTCTATGAGTCTCACTAATTAGGCTACAGCTCAAGCTGGAAGAGTTGAGCATAATTATATCAAGACTCTCATTCTGAATAGGGGAGCAAAGTCAATGTATTATTTTAATCATGGTGGCGAGGCAAAGTGTTCAAACCAAAACACACACACACTTGTGCACATTAGGAGAATACGAACCATTGCATCAAACGCCCTTCTCAAGAGTAGCGAAAGCTAGTAAAGTGAATTTAATTTACTTTTTTAGCTGCATTAACTCTGAGGAGCACCCATCTATACTTTTCTCTCGCACAACATAATCTTACCCATGCATAAATCTGTGCAAGCATATCGAATGTCCCATAATTGGACATTTGCATTAAGCACTCTTTATTGTTCCACCCATGCACTCACCTTGCAGGTACACGCAGCAACAAAGCAACTCCAGACTCAAGGCAAATCATCGACCCTTTTCAAGGGACATAAGGCTTAAACAATTCACTTTCACATTATTTATATAAGCCTACTAAATTCAATCCCTAAACACCAATCATTGTATATTCCCATAATAAGATCACATACCTTTGGACAATTTTTCCCATGAGGTTTTTCCCCATTGGTAATCCAGCGTTTCCAGACCCTAAAGCACTATACATAGCCTTTTATTTTTCTTTATTCCCATAATAAATAAGCCAATTGCTTTTATCTGAACCCAAATGCCTAATCTCATATTCACCAACAAGTCAACCCAACAGCTTACAGCTCTTCAGAACAACATTCACCACCAATTTCAAATCTCTCCAGTGCAAGCCAAACACGCAGCACACGAGGACGTGCACTGAAATCGGATGGGGGGAGTGTTTGGCGGCTAACTCAACAATGGCCAAACGGGCCAGCCAAAGATGCTATTTACTATTTTTAGTAAATGCTAACGAAGCCAGATGATGCGGATGCGAAGTAAAGATGAAGATGAAGCAAATACAAGCAACAGATGCAGATAAGAGTTGGAATTGATGACTATCTATGGAGTTACGGTCACAATTGACGGTCACTTAAGTTTTAGGATTTTCCGTCAAATGACCGCAAATGCGGGTTGTAATTATGTTTTGGGCTCATCAAGAGTTCCAAGTTGTAAACATTGAGCTATATTTAGATCCTAGGCAGTGAAGATAGCAGATTAAGTGAGTTTGGCCATTTGGGTGCCCGGTCACTTCTAAAAAGCCTAGAGAGTATATAAATCAAAACATACAATGTGAAAGGGGACTCTTACTCACTTGAGATAAGCTTTGTGAAGAAGGGGATGGCTATGGAGTTCTTGAGCTTTCTACACGCGTGTATGGACGATTCGGCCTGATGCCAATAGCTAAACTCTAACCTCTTCTCTCTCATTTGCTCATGGTGTAATCAATGCTTGATTAATCAAAGACTAGTGGCTGATTTGTTGATTAATCTCTCTCTTTTTTCATATTTCCCTCTTGTTTAAGCATGCTACTAAGTGTGTGTAGGCTTGTGTAGAGTGTTGGAGCCCGGTGTGGTCATTCTATGCTATTCTATGCTCATTGTGTGCTTGATTAGAGTCGGATTAGTGATTGATTAGAGAGTAGTGTGTGATTAAGCTTGTGTGTGAGAGATTACGCCGAATGGTAGAGTAAGTAGTGTGCTCATTCCTCGTAGCAACATCATACCCGCTCCGTAGCTTTCTTTGTGTGTAGGTTTCACCTTCTAATCCTCCATTTGGCACGCACAAGCCACTTGTGTGTTTCCATGCCCTAGCCGGATCCTACTCCTCAGATTGACATTATGTTGATGTCCTCCCCATGCTAGGATGACGTCCCAACAGGCTTGTATCCATCCTTGAGGATTATCTTTTGATCAACACCCTTTGCTCCTCGTAGATCGCTGTACTCCTTTGCAAATAGATTTGGAAAGGAGGCACAAAACTGGACATAGTTCCCTTTCTCTTGCTTGGTCAAGTCCTCACTTAGTATGTTGACCACTTCTCTCGCACCTATGCCATGGACTTACGGTTGTGCCTGCTCTTTTGTATAAGAGTCTTCCACAATGACCCCAAACAAATCAACATCAATCTTTAACATATCATCCCCACTCTCCTCTTCCTCCGTATCATTATAGCCCTCATCATAGGTGGTCTCCAACTCGTAGTCATAGTTCATGGTGTCATCCTTGTCTCTTGCTACCATAGATGAAAAGGAATTTCTTTGGTCTTAAGGTCTAGCACCACCTGCCTTCCTCTCTCTTTATCAGGCAAGGTAAGCACTTTGCTCCCCCAATCCTGTTTGGCATGTATTTCCTTTAGCCACGGCCTACCCAAGATGATAGGGTATGCATTATCACCTACTTTTATCACAAAAAAGTCTATTAGGCACTCAATGCCCCTCACTTTCACCCTTACATCCTGAGCCACACCCAAACACCTAGCTTTAGCATGGTTGGCCATCCTATTTTCTCATTGCAATCTCTAGATCACGCAGACTTGTGCACCACCATCTATATAGGCTTGAACATGCATCCTCTTTTTTATGACAACATCCACCAAAGGAAGAACATGTGCTAGGCTACTCACCCTGATTGCCATATTTTGCACCGCAAGGGGAAGAGAGAGAGAGAGAGAGAGAGAGAGAGAGAGAGAGAGAGAGAGAGAGAGAGAGAGAGAGAGAGAGAGAGAGAGAGAGATTTTATTATATGTACATGTCTTGAATAGAGGTGCTTTTTAAAGTTAGATCAATGGGTGTTTGTGTTAGTAAGTTAGTAGTTAGTGTTAGCAAGCACTAAACATTAATCATGTATTTACAATGGATATAATAAGTTGAATGGTTGAAGAAAGATGGGTGAATGAAGTGAGGGAATCCTTTTCATGGTGAAGCTTTGAAGAGATTGGACTCATCCTTGTGTGTATCCTCAGAAATGACCGTCAATCCTCTTTTTCTTCCTCTCTTCTTTAAGCGACCTCCATCAAGGTTGATCATCACAAACAATGAAAATGACAATTTGTTGACGAGATCTCCCAATTACAAAGGTTAAGAATGGTTTTAAATGTTGAATTTCATGTATATAAAGAAGAGGTAAGATGAAATTGTAATTTAGAAGTGATAGAATCCATGGAAAGTGCAGGTTTGAGTGAGAGACACAGAGGAATGAGTGTGTGTGTGTGTGTGTGTGTGTGTGTGTGTGTAGAAGTGAGAAAGGAGATGAGAGAAAACAAGGGGTGACTTGTGAGAAAAGTGGGCAGACTAGGGTCCATCAAAAAAATTATATCTCACTGGTGGTAGCTCCAAAAATTATAAAACAAAGTAACAAGATTATTCAACTTGTGAGCTACATTTTTTTTCCTTTGAATACTTCTTCAAATTTGGAGTGGAAGTGGATGCCAAATAATTTACCAAAATACATGATTTTTCTCACGATAAACATCTTCAGTGGCCCCCGTTTATGTTGAATTTGCATAAGGCTCCAAGAGTGAGCCCCTCCTTGCATGAGAGCATGACCTAATAATTCTTAGGGGTTTGGAAACATGCATGGATGTGGATTTCTCACAAATAACTGACATGTGCATCCTATACAAATCAAGCACTCTGTATTGTTTCAAGATGAACTTCACAACTTGTCGCGCTATGTTAATTATTTTGGAAAACCATGTAGTTTCTTCACTAGTATACCAATCATTTATCACCAAGATTAAACTTCGTGTATTGCACCCATTGGTATAAATATGTGGAAAACACTTTTCCATTACCTTGCCATCATTTTTACAACTCTTTGTGTTGTACATGACTACTTGAACAACACGTTGAGCGATTTCTTTTATTGCATTAATCAGGACCTCAGAATTGTATTTACCATTTTGATAGCACCAAAACTATCAATAAATTTTATGAACATCTCTCCCCTTGGACAAACACAGCATCACATTGATCAGTGGTCTTCTTTGAACATTAGACCAAGGATCACTGTGACAATTGTGCATCGTGAAAGTGATATATTTTCAAGAATTATTTTGAAAACACGCTCTTTGACTTTGATGTGACATTTGTCCAAGAGATCATTTTGTATCGTGTGATTCCAAGAGGCTGTAAATCTAGGATCAAACTCATAAGTTTTCTTCCATGCATGTTTCCAATGATTGCTCTCAACCATGACTAATGCAGTCCTAGTGAAAAAAATTGCTTTTGCAAGTGCATTTTGTGCTTCTTCTAGCATCTACATTCAAAATATTTGATGCAATGATCTTTGACACATTTGTCCTGTTGGAATTAGGGTTGCAGAGAAACACACACAGCTTGGAGAAGACGAAGGAAGCTCAAGGCACACAATAGAGAGTGTGTTACTTAGTGTGCAATGGAAAGATAGATAGCCCTAGAGTGATGGGCGTATATACAATGCACGGGGGAAAAAACCTCCTAAAGAGGGAAAAAATGCCCTGGCAGTCCTAGTGTGTTCACACACATCACTACCACATGTATATGGTAACAAATCCCCCCTGGAGTGATGCGGTGAACTAGAGATGGCACATGAGTAAAGGGAAGTGCCATGCCCTGAGGACAGGATCAGTCCACAAATGGGAGTAAGCGCAAAGCTTTGCGGAAAGCTTCAAGCTTCTCATGAGACAATGCCTTTGTGAAAAGATCTGCAAGGTTGTCCTGTGTTGGCACATAAGCCAAGCTGATCTCTCCTGCTCAGAGCCTCTCCCTGACATAGTGGTAATGCACCTCAATGTGCTTTGTGCGAGCATGAAAAACTGGGTTCCTCGCAACTGCCAATGCGCTCTGACTGTCAGTGTAGATAATGTTGGCAGTGTTCTGTCCACCACCCAAATCAGCCAGAAGGTGTCTGAGCCATACACACTCAACCGTAGCTGTGAAGACTACCCTGTACTCAGCCTCACAACTCGAAGTGGCCACAGTAGGTTGCTTCTTGCTCAACCATGATATACATGAACTTCCAAGCATAAAACAAAAACCACTTGTGGACACTCGTGTGTCAAAACAACCAGCCCAATCTGAGTCCGAAAAAGCATGTAAGTGTGGCGGCAATGATCCCCCCTTGGGATAAAACAAGCCAAGATGTAAAGTGTCACTAAGGTAGCGGAAAATCCTCTTGATATCCTGCCAATGCTTAGACCTTGGGCTATGCATAAATCTGCTGACCTGTGAGACTGCAAATTGAATATCCGGCCTCATGTTGCATACATAAATGAGGCAGCCAACAACATTTTGGTAAAGAGTGACATCATCAAGATTGCCAACATCATGTAGACTCAATTTCAAACCTGTTTCCATGGGAGTGGCAATAGGTTTGCAATCCTCAAGTCCAAACTTACATAGCAATGTCTCTATGTAACTTTTTTGACACAAAGCAATACCACCATCACACTGCTTAAATTGTATACCCAAGTAATGATGCAACAGCCCCAAATCTTTCATCTTGAAAGTAGCATTCAAATCAGCCTTAAATTCAGCAATATGTCTCTCATTTGGTCCAGTGATCAGCAAATCATCAACATAAAGAACCACACTGAGAAGTACATCACCCTCACGCTTTACATACAATGTGCTTCCTGTTGGACTGTTACAAAAGCCTTATTTGACCAAATGAGTGTGAGCTTTCTCATACCAAGCACGAGGAGATTGCTTCAACCCATACAAAGCCTTCTTACATCTGCACACTTTGTCCTCTTGTCCTTTTATGACAAAACTGCGAGGCTGCGTTACATAAACTTCCTCAAATATGTCACCATTCAAGAAAGCAGTAACATTGTCTGATTGATGTACATCCCAACCAAAATGAGCTGCCAATGCACATAGAAAATGCACAGTAGTCATACGACAAGTGGGAGCAAAAGTCTCTTCATAATCTATGCCTTTTTGATGTGCATAACCCTTTGCAACAAGTCGAGCCTTATGGCTATCGATCTCACCATTCGGCTTGCGTTTCAACTTGTAAACCCACTTCGTACCAATGGCCTTTTTTCCAGGAGGGAAATCACATAAAGTCCATGTGTCATTTTCTGTAACTGCATCATATTCTGATTGCATGGCAGCCATCCAATTTTCTGAATTCTATGCTTCATCAAAAGATAGAGGCTCCTCAACATCATGTAAACTAGACACAGCCAAAGCATAACAATCTGATGCATAAGATGCATGGCGAGAGCCTGAACAAGTACGACTAGACAAAGGTGCATCCAATTTACTATCACGCAAAGTGTGCACCAGCCATTTTGGCATACCTCTAGCCTGCTCATTTTCATCCCTTTCCTCATCAAGTACATCATGTACATGTGCATCAGTAATAGGCTGATCTAAAAAAAATTCAGAAACCCCCATAGGCTGTACATTTGCCTCATTGGAACTTACATTCGTATTTACACCACTGAAAACAGGCAACAAAGTGTCATAAATGTCCTGTGAGCTTACATTATTGTCTCTAGTACATGACAGCAAGGGCTGAACAGAATCTTCCACAAACACTACATCCCGAGAAACCAGAATACGTTTTGTTTGCAGATGATACAACTTGTAACCTTTGCTTTCAGCACTATAACCAACAAAAATACATTTGACAGCCTTATCATCCAATTTTTTGCGCTGCACTTGTGGCACCAAAGCATATGCCAAACAACCAAAAACACGCATGTGCTCAATAGAAGGCTTTCTATCATGCCATGATTCATATGGAGTAATAGACTGCAAAGCTTTCGTAGGACAACTGTTAAGTACATAAGTGGCACACATGATGGCCTCAAGCCAAAAAGAATGCGGTAAAGCTTGACTTTTGACCATACATCGTGCCATTTCCGTCAGTGACCTGTTTTTCCTCTTAGCAACACCATTTTGCTGAGGTGTATAAGGCCTTGTACATTGGTTTTTAATCCCACGGCTGGCCAGAAATGCATTAAATTCATGAGACATATACTCCCCCCCTCGATCGGAACGGAGGGTGCCCATAGTACATTTCAAGACATTTTCAGCCATAGCCAGAAATTGTTTGAAGCACATAAAAACTTCGGACTTCGCTTTAAGCGGAAATACCCATGCATGCATGGAGTAATCATCAATGAAAGTCATGAAGTACAGGTAATTGCCCAAGGACAGAGTTTGCATGGGCCCACAAACATCACTATGCACAAGCTGCAACCTGCATGTGGCCCGAACTAAACCATCCTTTGGAAATTTAGAACGCTGCATCTTACCCAAAATACAGCCTTCACAAACATGTTTGATAGGTGCTTCAAGAGGCGGCAAAGAAGCAACCATATCAGATTTCTGCAAACACAGCAAACTGGCAAAATTCAGATAACCAAAACGTGCATGCCAAAGTTTTGCATCTGAAATAGCCCTTGAATCTGCAACAGCATTTGCAAAATTTTGTCCACACTTGTCATACAAAGCGAGCTTATACAGCCCACGGCACAAAAGGCCAGATGCAACAATTTCATCACCAAAACTGAGATCATGAACTGTACATCTGTCATCCACAAATTTGACTACAAGTCCAAGTCTAGCAAGTGCGGATACAGACAAGAGATTCTTCTTGATCCTAGGTACATAAAGTGCATCAACAAGTGTGAAGGAACTGCCATTAGCAGCAGTAAGCACAATCTTTCCAACTCCCTGAACTGGATAAGAGGCGTTGTTGGCACAAGTGACTGAATTCCCATGAGGGACAGACTCAAGAGAGGTAAACAATTCACGATGTGAGGTAATGTGCTTTGTAGCACCACTATCAAAATACCACACATGTGAATCTGCAGCAACTGACAAGCATGCATCATGGACAGCAGGATTGTAAGTGCACTCTGCGCTAAAAGCCCATTCTACATCAACATCAGCATTGCAGTCTCCTTTCACAGAAGACTCAACAATGGCTGCATTTGTAGTGGAACCAGCATTTGTAGTGGAACCACCCTCTTTCTTCTTAGCCTCTTTGGCCTTCAACTTAGGACACGACTTGATCAAGTGATCATTGGATTTACAATAATGGCAACGCATCTTCTTTTTGCCCTTATCACCAGAATTGCCAGACGAAGTGCTGCCAGCAGAAGCATTAGGAACAGAATTTTTGCCACTCGCAGCAGAACCATAAGAAGTGGCTGCATTACAGTTACCACCCTTTCTTTGAGAAGCAATAAAAGCCTGTTTAACTGCACGTTGCCTAGTCCTGTTTTTTCTGGAAAGTGACTCTTGCAACAGCAATGTGCATAATGCATCAAGAACAGTCTGCACAAGGGAACTATCTGAAATGACTTCACCTACAGAAATAAGCTGCTCATTGATATCCTTGACACTAGCAAGGAAAGTGTCCATATCATCTTCCTCATGCATAATCTTCGACTCCAGCTCTTTACGCAGCAAAGAAATTTTAGCCTCATTGCAGCTTGCATAAAGACCTGCTAGAATATCCCAAGCCTGTTTTGCAGATTTTGTTGAACGGATGTGAGGAACAATGGTGCGCTTCACAGACAAATCAATCAATGCATGAGCCTGTGCATCCTTAACATCCCAACGAGCTTGTTCTACCGTAGGCAAACCAACTCTAACAGCTGCAATCCTTGCAGCAAGACCTGCAACATCCTCAACATCGCCTACATCCTCAGAACCAGGACGTACATCAATGCCCTGCACAATGTTCCAGACACCCTTTGACACAAGAACATGTTGCATCATATAAGCCGACATAGGGTAGTTGTCCCCATCCAACGTGTCCTTAGCAGCAAACATCTTGAACACATCTGTGTTGTTGTTGTCAGCCATGGTAAATGTTGCACCTGATGTGAAAACTGCCAAAAAATAGGAGAAACGGAGCGGGAACAACCTGTGCTATATAGCACAAACCGTAGAAGACTATAAGGTACCTGTTATGCAGAAAACGGCACTGACGGAAATTCTGCACAAAATGAAGAAATAGCCTTTGCACTCTTGCCTGTAGTGGAAACGGAGGCCAAAATGAGCCCAAATCAAAATTCTGAGCAGACCAAGCTCTCTGAGCTCTCCCAAATTTTTTGTCGACCTACAAACGCTCGCCAAAGCTCACTGAAATCGTAGAAAGTGAGCAGGCGTGTGTTGGAGCAGCTGGCGACTAAGCCCGAGAGGACGTGACCTGCTCTGATACCAATTGTTGGAATTAGGGTTGCAGAGAAACACACACAGCTTGGAGAAGACGAAGGAAGCTCAAGGCACACAATAGAGAGTGTGTTACTTAGTGTGCAATGGAAAGATAGATATCCCTAGAGTGATGGGCGTATATACAATGTACGGAGAAAAAAACCTCCTAAAGAGGGAAAAAATGCCCCTGCGGTCCTGGTGTGTTCACACACATTACTACCACATGTATATGGTAACATGTCCAAGTCCACTAGCATTGTGGCGCTTAAAAAGAATATTGTGTGGCATTTCCTCTCCTCGCACATGTTGTTTTGTAGGTTTGGTTGGTGTCACTACAGGATTATCATGATTGGTATTTAACTATGGCTGCTCTTGATACGCATCCATCACAGATTCTTGTACTCAACATTTCTTGCCACTCTTTTTGAGAATCTCTTCTCTCAAACGCTTTGCAACTACAAGCGCTTGAGGTGCTTTGGATGTGCAAATATTGCTTGTAAGGCAACCCAAAAAATGATCCCTGATACATGGTGCCCCGCCTGGTTTTGTGGTGAGGCAAAATTTAAATTCCCACTCCATATATCTATCGCGTTGTGAGCGGGATGGAAACACACAGAACCCCTCTATAACAACCTGACACACACTCTTGTAAAGATACACACACACACACACACACTATGGGGCACCACTCGGCTTACACAACACACCTGGCCGAGACAGGGAACACACCTCTAGAGTGAGAGGAGAGAGACTATCCACTTGCCCACTCCACACAAACACACACACACACACCCAAAAAACTCAGCTCAAAAGAGGATAATTTCTGATGTTTAGATGCAAATGAGCTTGGGCCAACACCAATGGGGAAAATAGCTCACACAATATGGGTAAAATAAGCCAGATACAATCACAAACTGGAGCAGAAACTTCGCTCATAGGAGAAACTTACACAACCAAAACAATAGAAAAAGAGGGAGGAATTTGGAAAAATGGACATCGCCATCGCGTCCGAAACGGCCCAAAACCCCAGTCTACAATGTCAAAGTGTTCAAATCCGACCTCGGATGAGCAGTTTACGGCCAAAACAGGCTCCAAAAACCCCAAAAACACACCTGCGGCTGTTCCTCCTCTCTTATCCACGTTTTTTCTGGTCTTCTCTCAGTTTTTTCAGTTCCCACACTTAGATTTATTACTTGGGCACCCTTGGCCTTTTAGTTGACCTCAAACGGACCCCGAACAGGCCAAAAATTGACCTCGCAGTGCATAGTTGTCACCTTTTTGCATCATCCGCACCCCTGGCACTCAGAGTTTTCCAATAATGCATCCCGCCACCACGTGAAGTGGCCCCAAAAAATGGTCCTCATTATGACCTTTCTGCATAATTATCACAAGGAAACACCCACGTTGCATCCATACTTATCCACGTGCAAGTATTGACCCCATTCGACCTCCTGACGCCACTAGATGCCATCTGATGCACCTGCTTACCTCATGTCGTTGACCCGCGGATAGCTTCCTCGAGAAGTTTTACATGCTACCAACTCCTCCTTATTATAGAAAAAACACATTGGTACTGGTAATAGTGAAAATCGATGCACTATGTACACCCTGTCCTACATGTACACATGTGGGGCCCACATAACCACCTAGCTCTGGAAAATGGGCAATCCTTTATTCGATGCACCATGCATGTGTATGTACATATGCACAATCCCTTGCTCCAAAAAACTCCTGACATAATTTGCCCATCCCCTAGCCTGCTAGAGCATTCATGCTCAGCAGCAGCAAAAAGCGATATGAGACTCGCAGCGTCACAAGTCTCCTCATCCTTTACCAACACTGTTTGATCCACAGACACCTCATCTTTCTCCACCATCATTAACCTGGCATGATACAATTTAAGACGCAATCCATTTACCCTTGACTTATGTAGAACTCCATCGAGGTTAGCCAACTGATATGTACCATTCGGAAAACACTCCACTACCTTGAAAGGGCCTTCCCACTTAATTTGAAACTTCTTTTGGAAGGTGTTGTCCAGCTTACTGTTGTAGCGCAAAACCAAGTCATGCTTCTTGATACCCTTACTTTTGACCTTTTCATTTATCTTTGCCAAAGCCTTATCCTGCATCTGCCCATAATGCTCCAATGCGCTCATCCTATCCAACTGAACCTCTTGTAACTGCAAGAGCCTCTCTTTGAATGCATCACTAGGCGGCCCAAGCAACTTCTCTAACATCTTGACTGCAGGGAACTCTACTTCCACAGGCAATAGTGCTTCCTTTCCATACACCAAATGAAATGGAGTAAACCCTGTACCTGTCTTCACCAACATACGGTAAGCCCATAGTGCACTAGGCAATTCCAAATCCCAATTCTTTCCTTGGTGCTCTGTCACTTTAGAAAGAATTTGTACCAACTCACCATTGAATCTTTCATTTAAGCCATTACACTGTGGGTAATAAGGAGTGGTATGCTGATGCTTAATCTTCATCTTTGCACATAAAAAGTCTAGCAGTTTAGCTCTAAAGCCAGGCCCCTTATCTGAAAGTAGCTCCAGTGGCACCCCAAACTTGCAACATATTTCATCATACACAAATTTTGCCACATCCTTTGCAGTGATCTGTTTTACTGCTATAGCCTCTGCCCATCTAGAAAGATAGTCCACTGCCGTCAAAATATAGCTTTTGCCCCTGCTTGTGATAGGTAACGGGCCTATTGCATCAATCCCCCACTTTTCAAACACATCAAACACCATAATGGTTTTTCGTAGCTCTGGCTTCAACACTCTCTTCCCAAATGCTTGACACCTATTGCAAGACCTACACCAATGGTGAACATCCTTGTGCAAACTAGGCCATACATACCCCTCTTGCAAAATCTTATGCAAGGTGATCTTTAGAGCAAAATGGCCACCACATGCGCCTTCATGATTCTCTTCCAACACTCTGTAAAGCTCCTCCCGCCAAGGTACACGTCTCAACACGAGATCAGCTCCTTTCATGTATAAGACATCACCAATCAATTTGTACCTGTATGCTCTACGCACAAAGCCATACTTCTTAGACTTCTGAATCTCCTTTGGAATGATTCCTGTTAGCAAAAACTCCTCTTCTTGAGCCAAACTTTCCCGGCCATGATAAAGAGGTAAAGTGGTCCTCAACACAAATAGCTCTCCAATCATGCTTTGAGCTGCTTCATGTGCCTCTCCATTTAGAGCACGTTCAATGTGTCTGATGCTCCATGCTTCATACTTTTTTAACAGGCCTTTAATTCTGAAGCACATTTCCTTCAATGAGGTGTTCTTGCTCTTCCACGCACCCAGCACTTGCTTCACCACTAACAAGGCATCACCTTTTATGCTCAACCTTCGAACCCCATGCTTCAGACAAATGTGTAATCCGGCTTCCAATGTAGCATATTCAGCCTCATTGTTACTATGAGCATCCAATTTGAACCCTCTCTTGCATACTAGCTTCCCCTCTGGATCATAAAGTGCTATACCCCATGAAGCTGCATCATGGCTCTTTCTGTATGAACCATCAAAGAACAACACATGTGCATTGCTGATATGTGGCACTTCTTCAACTACCTTTCTCACCACCTCTTCCTTAACAATAAGGGGATTCTCCTTGTAGGTCAAAAAATCAGCTAGGGTAGCCCTTGTACTATCTTCCACTGGAAAAGAGAACTCAAACTCTTGCAGCTCAATTACCCATTTCTTCACCACATTTGACATGTTAGTAACGTTAATTAACTGTGGCAAAAAGGCATAACTCGTCAAGAAAACAAAAGGTCGTGGTAGCAAGTAATGACGAAATCGTCGACAAGCAAATATTACACTGGCCATCACTAGCTCTACTTCCGAGAACTTTGTCTCCGCTACCAACTTCACTCGGCTTGCACAATACACTGGCCTCATATAATGGCTGCCCTTCCCCTTTTGCAATAGCATGGCTCCAATGGAATCATCCCCTACTGATGGATTTACATTAAAAACTTTCTCCCAATCAGGAGCCTGCATGGCTGACAAACCCCCTAACACCTCTTTCACCTCTTGAAACACTTCTTCACACTTGTCATCCCATTGCAATGGATCATGCTTTGCCACTTGTTGTAATGGATAAAGAATCTGAGAAGACAATGGAATAAACCTTGCCATGTACTTCACTTTGTGTATAAAGGTTGCCAATTGCTTCGTACTCGTAGGTGATGGAAGAAGAATAATAGACTTAACCTTGTCTGGATCAGCCTCAATGCCATTTTCTCACACCATGTGGCCCAATAACTCCACCCTTGGCTGTGCTAGATGACATTTCTTTGGATTTAGTTGTCCTCCACATTCATCATATCGAGCCAATACCATCTGCAGCTTCTCATGGTGATCAGCCCTACTGCTATAGACACAGAAGTCATCCATAAAAGCTTTAACACAACTACCAATGAATGGTTCCAACACCCAATTTGCTCTCTCTTGATAGAAGGAAGGTCCATTTGACAACCCAAATGGCAATACTGTGTAGCAATAGCAGCCCCATGGCGTAATAGAAGTTGTCTTTGTGCTGTCTTTAAGAGCAATCTTCAATTGAAAATAGCCTGAAAAACCATCACACACACTGTACCTCTCATAACCTGCCACTGAATCCAAGATCTGATCGATGAATGGAAGAGGATATGGGTTCTTCTTAGTGGCTGCATTTAAGGGTTTAAAATCTACACAAATCCTCCACTTCCCATCCTTCTTTGGACTGACTACTACTGGACTCACCCATTCTGTGGTCTCCACAGGGACTATGAACCCTGCCTTCAATAACTTGTCCACCTCTACCCGCAAGGCTTCCATTTGCTCTTGACCCATCCTTCTTAGCCTTTGCCGCACTGGCTTAGCACCTTCTTTCAGCTCTATATGCATCTCTTCGCCCTTGAACCCTCTGATCTCTTCATATGAAGTAATGAACAAATCAAGAAAACTAGCCAGCATGTGCAAAAATATATCCTTCTCCATAGCTGAGAGGTCTCCACTAATCATTTGCGTCATTAATTCCTGCTTCTTTGACAACTCAACTTTGGTTTGCATCAGCCCTTCAATCGCTTCATAAGGCCCTTCACTTTCATCTTCAACTTCCTTCGCAAATGCGACTAAACCACACTCCTGGATTTCTTTATCCATCAAAAGAAATGCAACATCAGCATCCTCATCACTGCTGGTAGTGCTATCACTGTCCTCATCTGTCACCGTGGAAGAGTCTTCATCACTAGACTCATCCTCATCTTCATAAAGCTCCTCTAATCATTTCCTTGTGTCCATATTATAAAGCTTCTTGGTACCTGTCTTTCCATAGAGGCTAATCGTACCATGTCGCCAATCTTGAACAGCTCCCACTGCACATAACCATGGTCTGCCCAGTATAATAGGATATGCTCCCAACCCTGCTGGCATCACATGAAAATCAACCACTACCTTTGCATCATATGCCTCCACTTCTAAGCTCTTTACAACACCCAAGCATTTTACTTTTTGATAGTTTGCCAATCTGATCCGAAAACCTGACACCCCAGCCACTGTGAGACCCATCTTCTCAACGCATGAGTGTGTTATGACGCATATTTGGGCTCCGCCATCCACATAACCTTGTCCCAAATTTTTCCTTTTATGCCACACATCTACTATTGGACAAATGTCTGGTAGCTCGTCCATTGCCAACACCTTCACTGAACCTCTCTCTAGCTCTTTCTCCATTGGGTTAACCATCCTCTTCCACTGTCGCTTTAGTTTAGGAACCATTTCTATGAGCTGCCCAAAAGTAACATCTGCCTTCCTGCTCGTCAGATCCTCCTTCAAGTCATAGCTTAATTGCCCATCCCCTAGTGGAAAATCTGAAACATGAAACTTTCGACGAGCTCTCCTTTTCCTCTTGGCCTTGACATCCTCGTCTTCATGGCTCTTTCCTTTCTTCTTACTAGGACCTGGGGCACTTCTTCCTTCCTTTTCCTCTGTGGTCCTCTTCCCAATAGGCATCACTAATGTATCCTCTAGCTTTGATGCCTTCTCCAAGGTGACTACACTTAGCACTTTTGTCTTTCCCTTTTCCTCCTGGGTCAGTCCGCTGGTTCCTTCATCTCCCTTAATTTCGATGCCATAATCATGCGACCTAGTTAGCACCTGTTTTGGCAATGGATACATGTCTCCCCCCATCCTTGGTGGCTTATCACATTGCGGGCTGATGTGACCCAACTCTCCACAATTATAACATGCGGGCGTCTGCCTCCAAAACCTACTATTACTTTGTCCAGCACCATTCCTAGGTCTTTCTTCACCTCCTGGATGATTTGCAAACCACCCTCGACCTCGATTATTTCCCACTTGACCTAGCATGTTTAGGCTAAGATTCTTCATCAAATCAACCACTTGCCTCATGCCTTGCCTTAGGCCATCATCTTGCACTGCTGTAGTGACCACAACTGGCATAACCTGAGTAGTAACAGGAACCACTGGTTCATGATGAACCCCTGACATACGACCTTGTAAAGAGTCCATAGGCTGAAATTCAGACCTCATGGGCAAAGACTCCACCCCTAACTGGCTCATTTTTCTCAGCTTCCACTCTTTGTTCCTTGCTACCTCTAGTGCATCTTCATATGTCCTAGGCTTCTTTAGCTCTACTCTCCAACGTATATTCTCCCAAAGACCAGCTAACAACCTGTCCTTCTTCATCATGTCAGGCGGGGGTACCTGTGGTGCTAAGGCTTATGTAGAACTCCATCGAGGTTAGCCAACTGATATGTACCATTCGGAAAACACTCCACTACCTTGAAAGGGCCTTCCCACTTAATTTGAAACTTCTTTTGGAAGGTGTTGTCCAGCTTACTGTTGTAGCGCAAAACCAAGTCATGCTTCTTGATACCCTTACTTTTGACCTTTTCATTTATCTTTGCCAAAGCCTTATCCTGCATCTGCCCATAATGCTCCAATGCGCTCATCCTATCCAACTGAACCTCTTGTAACTGCAAGAGCCTCTCTTTGAATGCATCACTAGGCGGCCCAAGCAACTTCTCTAACATCTTGACTGCAGGCAACTCTACTTCCACAGGCAATAGTGCTTCCTTTCCATACACCAAATGAAATGGAGTAAACCCTGTACCTGTCTTCACCAACATACGGTAAGCCCATAGTGCACTAGGCAATTCCAAATCCCAATTCTTTCCTTGGTGCTCTGTCACTTTTGAAAGAATTTGTACCAACTCACCATTGAATCTTTCATTCAAGCCATTACACTATGGATAATAAGGAGTGGTATGCTGGTGCCTAATCTTCATCTTTGAGCATAAAAAATCTAGCAGTTTAGCTCTAAATCCTGGCCCCTTATCTGAAAGTAGCTCCAATGGCACCCCAAACTTGCAACATATTTCCTCGTACACAAATTTTGCCACATACTTTACAGTGATCTGTTTTACTGCGATAGCCTCTGTCCATCTAGAGAGATAGTCCACTGCAGTCAAAATATAGTTTTTGCCCCTGCTTGTGATAGGTAATGGGCCTATTGCATCAATCCCCCACTTTTCAAACACATCAAAGGCCATAATGGTTTTTCGTAGCTCTGGCTTCAACACTCTCTTTCCAAATGCTTGACAACTATTGCAAGACCTACACCAATGGTGAACATCCTTGTGCAAACTAGGCCATACATACCCCTCTTGCAAGATCTTATGCAAGGTAATCTTTAGAGCAAAATGGCCGCCACATGCGCCTTCATGATTCTCTTCCAACACTCTGTAAAGCTCCTCCCTCCACGGTACACGTCTCAACACGAGATCATCCCCTTTCATGTATAAAACATCACCAATCAATTTGTATCTGTATGCTCTACGCACAAAACCATACTTCTTAGACTTCTGAATCTCCTTTGGAATGATTCCTGTTAGCAAAAACTCCTCTTCTTGAGCCAAAATTTCCCGACCATGGTAAAGAGGTAAGTTGGTCCTCAACACAAATAGCTCCCCAATCATGCCTTGAGCCGCTTCATGTGCCTCCCCATTTAGAGCACGTTCAATGTATCTGATGCTCCATGCTTCAAACTTTTTTAACAGGCCTTTAATTCTGAAACACATTTTCTTCAATGAGCTATTCTTGCTCTTCCACACACCCAACACTTGCTTCACCACTAACAAGGCATCACCTTTTATGCTCAACCTTCTAACCCCATGCTTCAAACAAATGTGTAATCCAGCCTCCAACGTAGCATATTCAGCCTCATTGTTACTATGCGCATCCAACTTGAACCCTCTCTTGCATACTAGCTTCCCCTCTGGATCAAAAAGTGCTATACCCCCTGAAGCTGCATCATGGCTCTTTCTGTATGAACCATCAAAGAACAACACATGTGCATTGCTGATATGTGGCACTTCTTCAACTACCTTTCTCACCACCTCTTCCTTAACAATAAGGGGATTCTCCTTGTAGGTCAACAAATCAGCTAGGGTAGCCCTTGTACTGTCTTCCACTACGAAAGAGAACTCAAACTCTTGCAGCTCTATTACCCATTTCTTGACCACATTTGACATGTTAGTGCCATTAATTAATTGTGGCAAAAAGGCATAACTCGTCAAGAAAACAAAAGGTCGTGGTAGCAAGTAATGACGAAATCATCGACAAGCAAATATTACACTGGCCATCACTAGCTCTACTTCCGAGAATTTTCTCTCTGCTACCAGCTTCACACGGCTTGCACAATACACTGGCCTCATATAATGGCTGCCCTTCCCCTTTTGCAATAGCATGGCTCCAATGGCATCATCCCCTATTGATGGATTTACATAAAACACTTGCTCCCAATCAGGATCCTGCATGGCTGACAACCCCCCTAACACCTCTTTCACCTCTTGAAACACTTCTTCACACTTGTCATCTCATTGAAATGGATAATGCTTTGCCACTTGTTGTAATGGATAAAGGAGCTGCGAAGACAATGGAATAAACCGTGCCATGTACTTCACTTTGTGTATAAAGGTTGCCAATTGCTTTGTACTCGTAGGTGATGGAAGAAGAATAATAGACTTAACCTTGTCTGGATCAGCCTCAATGCCATTTTCTGACACCATATGGCCCAATAAATTCACCCTTGGCTGTGCTAGATGACATTTCTTTGGATTTAGTTGTCCTCCACATTCATCATATCGAGCCAATACCATCTGCAACTTCTCATGGTGTTCAGCCCTACTGCTATAGACACAGAACTCATCCATAAAAGCTTTAACACAACTACCAATGAGTGGTTCCAACACCCAATCTACTCTCTCTTGATAGAAGGAAGGTCCATTTGACAACCCAAATGGCAATACTGTATAGCAATAGTAGCCCCATGGCGTAATAAAAGTTGTCTTTGTGCGGTCTTTAACAGCAATCTTCAATTGAAAGTACCCTGAAAAACCATCACACACACTGTACCTCTCATAACCTGCCACTGAATCCAACATCTGATCGATGAATGGAAGAGGATATGGGTTCTTCTTAGTGGCTGCATTTAAGGGTTTAAAATCTACTCAAATTCTCCACTTCCCATCCTTCTTTGGACGACTCACCCATTCTGTGGTCTCCACAGGGACTATGAACCCTGCCTTCAATAACTTGTCCACCTCTTCTCGCAAGGCTTCCATTTGCTCTTGACCCATCCTTCTTAGCCTTTTCCGCACTGGTTTAGCACCTTCTTTCAGATCTATATGTATCTCTTCACCCTTGAACCCTCTGATCTCTTCATATGAAGTAATGAACAAATCAGGAAAACTAGCCAGCATGTGCAAATATATCTCCTTCTCCATAGCTGAGAGGTCTCCGCTGATCATTTGTGTCATCAATTCTTGATTCTTTGACAACTCAAATTTGGTTTGCATCAGCCCTTCAATCACTTCATAAGGTCCTTCACTTTCATCCTCAACTTCATTTGCAAATGCGATTAAACTAGACTCCTGGATTTCTTTATCCATCAAAAGAAATGCAACATCAGCATCCTCATCACTGCTGGTAGTGTTATCATTGTCCTCGTCTGTCACCGTGGAAGAATCTTCATCACTAGACCCATCCTCATCTTCATAAATCTCCTCTAAGCATTTCCTTGTGTCCATATTGTATAGCTTCTTGGCACCTATCTTTCCATAGAGGCTAATCATACCATGTCGCCAATCTTGAACAGCTCCCACTGCACGTAACCATGGTCTGACCCAGTATAATAGGATATGCTCCCAACCCTGCTGGCATCACATGAAAATCAACCACTGCCTTTGCATCATATGCCTTCACTTCTGAGCTCTTTACAACACCCAAGAATTTTACTTTTTGATGGTTTGCCAATCTGACCCGAAACCCTGACACCCCAATCACTGTAAGACCCATCTTCTCAATGCATGAGTGTGTTATCACACATATTTGGGCCCCACCATCAACATAGCCTTGTCCTAAAATTTTTCTTTTATGCCACACATCTACTATTGGGCAAATGTCTGGTAGCTCATCCATTGCCAACACCTTCACTGAACCTCTCTCTTGCTCTTTCTCCATTGGGTTAACCATCTTCTTTCACTGTCGCTTTAGTTTAGGCACCATCTCTATAAGCTGCCGAAAAGTAACATCTGCCTTCCTACTTGTCAGATCCTCCTTCAAGTCATAGCTTAATTGCCCATCCCCTAGTGGAAAATCTGAAACATGAAACTTTCGACGAGCTCTCCTTTTCCTCTTGGCCTTGACATCCTCACCTTCATGACTCTTTCCCTGCTTCTTACTAGGACCTGAGGCACTTCTTCCTTCCTTGTCCTCTGTCGTCCTCTTCCCAATAGGCATCACTAATGTATCCTCTAGCTTTGACGCCTTCTCTAAGGTAACCACACTTAACACTTTTGTCTTTCCCTTTTCCTCCTGGGTTAATCCACTGGTTCCTTCATCTCCCTTAATTTCGATGCCATAATCATTTGACCTAGTTAGCACCTGTCTTGGCAATGGATACATGTCTCCCCCCATCCTTGGTGGCTTATCACATTGCGGGCTGATGTGGCCCAACTCTCCACAATTATAACATGTGGGTGTCTGCCTCTAGAACCTACCATTACTTTGTCCAACACCATTCCTAGGTCTTTCTTCACCTCCTGGCTGATTTGCAAACCTCCCTCGACCTCGATTATTTCCCACCTGACCTAGCATGTTTAGGATGAGATTCTTCATTAAATCTACCACTTGCCTCATGTCTTGCCTTAGCCCATCATCTTGCACTGCTGTAGTGACCACTGCTGGCATAACCTGAGGAGTAATAGGAACCACTGGTTCATGATGAACCCCTGGCATGAGACCTTGTAAAGAGTCCATAGGCTGAAATTCAGACCTCATGGACAAAGACTCTACTCCTAGCTGACTCATTTTCCTCAGCTTCCACTCTTTGTTCCTTGCTACCTCTAGTGCATCTTCATATGTCCTAGGCTTCTTTAGCTCCACTCTCCAACGTATATTCTCCCAAAGACCAGCCAAGAATCTGTCCTTCTTCATCATGTCATGCGGGGGTACCTGTGGTGCTAAGGCCTTGCACATCCTCTCCCATGCCAATGAGAACTTACGTATGTACGCATCTACTGACTCACCTTCCTTTTGCACCAAAGCATGTACTTCTTGCCACACTTTTTCAGGATCTGCTATCTTCACAAACTCCACTGCCAACCCATGCTTTAGATTGTCCCAACTCAATCTTACAGGTGGATCAGCCATACGCCGCTCCTCTTCAAATTCTTTGGACCAAACTCGTGCATCACTCTTCAAAAAAATCTGGAGAAGACGTAACATCTGCGCAAGGTCATGAATCTGGTTGCTAATGTAGGCAACCTCCATCTTTTCCAAAAATCCTTCTACATCTTCATCACTTCTTTCATGAAACTCCGGATAAGAGAAAGCCATGGATACCCAAGCTACGATGCTTTGAGAACCTCTTCGAACACACGTGCAAGAACCCAAAACTTTTGACTGACTCAATTCCCAGAAACTTCAATGGAGCTCAACTTCAGATAAGGACAAACACATGCACATCAAATGAGTTTTCATAGTTAATCATTGGAATTACAACAGGCAAAGGACATTCCAATATCTCTCTTAATCTTCTTAGCCCGAAGATAAAGACTATGCGCTGCTGGAAAAAAATCTTCCTGGACTATCTGGATTCTCTGAGTTAAATGAAAAGGAGTGAATTGAGGTCCATTTTGATCATCCATTAAAGCCAACCATGAAGCTCCCAAGAAAGCACACCTGTCTTATCCTCTGATTTTGCCAAAATTTCAGCAGCATAACAGCATAAATGGCTCAAAAGACCAAAAAACCAACCATCACAATTTGGAAAAATTTTGGCAGAGTTTCCCCAGAAGTAGAGCAGTAAGAACCCAAAATATAGACTGTATATGTATGCACAAACTGTCAACAATAGAACCCGAGCATCAAATAGGACTCACTAGTACATAGCCTATGGCGAGGTCACGAAAAGGGTGCTCTAGCTACCTGTATCACCGAAAGGATCTCCACATTTGAGAATCCCCCAGCTCAATAAAACCTCACGCTATCGACCCTCACACGAAGGCTAATGCAAATCGCGTATAGTCAAGTCTCATAAATGACTATCTTCCATACCAAGTCTCAGAAATGGCTGGGACTGCCAAATAAAACCAAATATGGCTCCACAAATGCGTACACTGGCATTTTCCACAAGTAACGTACAATACCAACAAACAATGCGCTCAAACAGGCGCCAAGTGATGCATACCCACAACAACTACAACTGATACCACTGCTAGTATATCACTGTACTCCAGCTACCTGTACCTTTGTGAATCACTTGTACTTGTACCTGTCTGTAAAGAAAGAGGATGCAAGAGAGCTACACAAGACAAGCACAAAGCACACAGAGATGGAAAGCTTCTTCTTCTTCGTACAGAAAAGAGAGTACAAAATGACTAAGTGCTAAAACTGAAAAGTAGCACATATGTACATGCGGTCACTAAGTGTGAACTCGCTAGAAGCGTACTAGGCTGGCACTATAAGTGTAGTCCATCTATAGAATCACTGGTAGAGATCCTCCGTGTCGGTCACCTAACGCGCCAGTGAGTAAATGTCGTAAGCGGCCAAGACCCGTAGTGGATGCCAGCTCAAGATGTAGAGCTCGACATCTCAACACTCCCCCTCGAGCTCTGCATGTCGTAGAGTCCAAGCATAGCCCGGAAACATCGAAGCTTCTCAGCTCCAAGGGCCTTGGTAAAGATATCCGCTATTTGCTCCGTTGTGTTGACGTAGACCAAGTCGATGTCTCCCGCCAACACTCGCTCTCGAACGTAGTGGTAATGGACCTCTATGTGCTTGGTTCTGGCATGGAACACTGGGTTCCTAGCTAACTGCATGTTGCTGAGGTTGTCACAATGGATGACAATCTGCTGGTCCACCTGCACTCCCAAGTCCTCAAGTAATGTGCGTAGCCAAGCTACCTCGCACGCCACAACTGTTTCACCTCTGTACTCGGCCTCTGTGCTCGATAAAGCAACCGTAGGCTTCTTTTTGCTACTCCAAGTAACAGCAGCACTCCCAAAAGAGAACATGAAGCCACTCGTAGATCTCCTATCAACAATGCTACTTGCCCAATCTGCATCTGTATACCCATACAATGCTAATGGCACATCTGCTACATAGAACAATGCGTAGTCAAGAGTCCCTTGCACATACCGAAGTGTGCGTCGTACTCCATCCAAATGTGGCTTCCTCGGAAGCTGCATGAACTGACTCTCCAAGCCTACTGTGTAGCTCAAGTCTGGCCTCGTGATAGTCAAGTAGATTAGACTACCCACAATCTTCCTGTACATCTTGACATCCTCAACAACATCACCTTTCTCTGCACTCAGCTTTGCATTCACATCCAAGGGAATAGAAATTGGCTTACAATTAGCCATACCATACATTGACAACATGTCCAAAGCATATTGTCTATGCGACAGCCATACACCCTCTGGAGTCTTGATCACCTCAATGCCAAGAAAGTAGCGTAACTCGCCCAAATCTTTCATTTCAAACTAGTGTTTGAGAAAACCCTTCACATGGTCAATCTCCATAGCATTGTCACCCACAATAATAAGGTCATCTACATATATGGTAATGACCACAATCCCCACATCACCCTCACGTACATAGAGTGAATGATCAGCATGAGCTCTCCTAAAACCAATACTGACAAGATACTTGGCAATCCTATCATACCATGCTCTAGAGCCCTGCTTCAAACCATACAAAGCTTTGAGAAGCCTGCATACATAATCTGGGTAACCTGGATCCACATAACCAGGTGGCTGATCCATATACACTTCCTCTTGCAACTCACCATTCAAGAAGGCATTCTTTACATCCATTTGATGCATAATCCATCCTCTAGATGCAGCCACTGCTATGACAACTCTCACAGTCGTCATCTTTGCCACTGGAGCAAAGGTCTCCTCATAGTCTATGCCATACGTCTATGCATAACCCTTTGCGACCAGCCTTGCCTTGTGACGCTCAATGTTACCATCAGCCTTATGCTTGGTTTCATACAACCATTTACAGCCAATAGCTTTCTTTCCACTTGGCAATGGCACCAACTCCCATGTGTCGTTTGCTTCCAATGCAGCCATCTCTTCATTCATTGCATCATCCCAATGCACATTTCCAACTGCATCCTCAAAACATGTGGGCTCCACATCCTGTATCACCTTAGCCATGTACGCTTGGTGATGCGCTAGATACCCATCATAAGTCAATTTCTGAACTGGATTTTTGACTCTGTTAGATCTGCGCGGTCCTGGGTCACTCCTTTTCCCTCTAGCATCTTCTTGTACTTTCCTTACACCAGGTGTCCTGACATCCGGAACTCCAAATTCCTCATCAAGACTTTGTTCAGAACCATCTGAATCCATGTCTACATGTGAAAAACCTAATGATGCATCATCCATAAAGGGAGGTTCATCAACCTTTTCCTTTCCTTTTCGTGATACATTCCCTGTACCTGCTGGTGGAGTATCCTGCGTACGTAGTCTACCATTCCATGGCTTCTCAACAGAGCCACGAGAAGAGGACTCTTGTGGTCCACTCAAAACGTGTGACTGTGGCCTCACATTTTGTACAACCACATCATCTTTTACATCAGCCCCAATAGTGCCATGTGCATTATTGTACCAGCTGCTCATCTCATCAAAGACTACATCTCTGCTCACTCGTAATTCTCGTGTAGTAGGATTGTAGCACCTGTACCCCTTTTGTTCAAGGGAATATCCCACAAGAATACATTTCTCTGCTTTAGGATCCAATTTCCTACGCAACTCATCTGGTACATGCACGTAAGCTATGCAGCCAAACACTTTGAAGTGTGCCAAATCAGGCTTTGTACCTGTAAACTTTTCCTCAGGTGATACATCATGCATCGCAGCTGTAGGTGTCCTGTTCATAATGTACACAGCTGTATTTACAACTTCAGCCCAGAAATGATGAGGCATGTTCTTCTCATTCATCAATGCACGTGCAACCTCTGCAATGTGCCTGTTTTTCCTTTCTGCGACCCCATTCTGTTGTGGAGTATATCTGCATGTAAACTGCCTGCGTATACCATGCATTCGCAGAAAATCTGAAAAATCATTGGAGAAGTACTCTCCCCCTCCATCTGACCTCAATGTCTTGATTTGCATATTTGTCTCCTTCTCAATCATGACTTTGAAGTCCTGAAAGTGACCAAACACTTCACTTTTGTTACGCATGAAGTAGACCCATACTTTCCTTGTATGGTCATCAATGAAAGAGACATAATACCTGCAACCATGTATACTTGCAGTATCGGTTGGACCCCAAACATCTGTGTGCACCACCTCAAGTGGCTTTTTACATACATTGCGCTCATGTGGAAATGAGCCCTTTGACTATTTTCCAAACTGGCATGCTGCACACACTTTATGCATACCATCCACCTTGAATTTGGGCAAACCTTTTACAATCTGTTTTGATTGCATGCTGCGCAATCTCTGCTCATTGACATGGCCAATGCGTTTGTGCCAAATGTCAACATCAGCCACAAGACCTGTGCCCTGTGCAAATAATACAGCTTTTACCTCAGGCATGTCTACATTCAGCGTAAACATTCTACCCACACATTTTCCCTCTGTGATCAGCTTACAGCCATTCTGGAAATCTTCTACATAACAACCATTTGGATTGAAGCGAACCTGCAAACCCTGCTCAACCATTTGTCCAAAAGAAACAAGATTCTTTGTAATGTTTGGGACATGAAGTACATCTGCTAAGTACTTTGATTTCCCACTCTTCGTATTTAGAGGTATGTTCCCTACATGAGCAATGGGGTGAGCTGTGTCATCTCCTGTCTGCACATAGCCTGACACATCTGGTTTGCGCATATCTCTAAACCACTCTCCACGAGACGTCATGTGATTAGAGGCACCTGAATCCACATACCAAACATCATCTTGGGTGGAATTCTCTGCAGTCATTGTATTCATTACATGCTGCATAACAAACATGCGCTCGTTTGTGCTGTCATCTACATCTCTGCTAGTAGATGCATAGTTGCCATGTTCTCTCTTTCCACTTGCTTTTCCCTTTGGACAGTCACGTGACATGTGACCTCTTTCACCACAAGTCCAACATTCTCTGCTATCTGCAGTATGTTGCTGCCTGCTTGATCCTGCACCACGACCTCTTTGACTCCCCCTGCCTTGAGACTGATTTCCCTTGCCACCTGTATTGTTTTGATTTGATTGAACTTCTTGAAATTGGACCCTGCAATCCCTTGGGCCTCGACCACGACCTCTACCTCTACCTCTGTTGGAGTTAGAATAGAAGGCCTGTTCAGAATTATTTCTTCCATGAGAAGAAGATGTGTCAAGGTTCTTCTCCTCAAAAATAAGCATAGAAATCAAATCTTGGAACACGGGGATGTCGTCTCTTGTATTCATGGAAGACCTGAAATGTACATACTCATCTCCTAGACCATCCAAGCATGCATGGACAATGTCATCGTCTTCCACTGAGACTTTAATAGATCCAAGAGCCTCAATGATACTCTTGATCTTCAAAGAATAATCATTGATGGAGAGGTTGTTCCTCTTAACCTGATTTAGCTCCGACTTTAGTTGAAGCTTCCTAGCCTTGGTGTTCACCTCGAGCACTCTGCCTAAGTTTTTCCATGCAATGGCGGGGGTTTCAGCATCCTGTAGATAGCCCATCATGCCATTTGTGATGCTCATAGAAAGGCAATACATCACTTTGCTCTGGCCTTGTTGCCAATCCCTCAAAGCTTTCCTTTGTTCTGCTGTAGCATTTGCCTCGGGAATCTCTGGTTCCTTTTCATTGTCTCCTTCTACATAGTTCCAATAACCTTTTCCTTTTAGGAAATTTGTTATTCTGAACTTCCATGTAGGGTAGTTATTTTTCTCAAGCTTCTCAGTAACAACCTGACTGAAACCGTCAGACATCTTGAAGCACTAAGATAAAATAGCTGCAATCTGCAAAAACCTGCAAATCTGTTGAATCTGCTATTGTGGTACCTGTAACGCTTTCTACACTCAACGAGTGTCTACAATCAAGCGTACATACAACCACTATACTTGAACAGTAAATCTCTGTGTACTTCACTTTGGAGACCTGTTCAAAAACTTGTACGAAAAAAATCTCTAGTCGTGGATTGTGAACGAAGGGATTGTGATGCTCTTGCTCTCTTAGCTTCTCTTGCCTGCACCAGCATCTGATACCATGTAAAGAAAGAGGATGCAAGAGAGCTACACAAGACAAGCACAAAGCACACAGAGATGGAAAGCTTCTTCTTCTTCGTACAGAAAAGAGAGTACAAAATGACTAAGTGCTAAAACTGAAAAGTAGCACATATGTACATGCGGTCACTAAGTGTGAACTCGCTAGAAGCGTACTAGGCTGACACTATAAGTGTAGTCCAGCTGTAGAATCACTAGCAGAGATCCTCCCTGTCGGTCACCTAACGCGCCAGTGAGTAAATGTCGTAAGCGGCCAAGACCCGTAGTGGATTCCAGCTCAAGATGTAGAGCTCGACATCTCAACACTGTCCCTGTAACCTGTAACCTGTAAACTTCAACCTGCAATCTGTAAGCCCGAATCTCGAAGCTTGAAGCTCGAAGCAGAGGGTACTCGAAGAAGATCCTCTGTGGGTGTGAGCGGGATGGAAACACACAGAACGCCTCTATAACAATCCGACACACACTCTTGTGAAGATACACACACGCACTATGGGGCACCACTCGGCTTACACAACACACCTGGCCGAGACAGGGAACACAGCTCTGGAGTGAGAGCAGAGAGACTATCCACTTGCCCACTCCACAC
This sequence comes from Adiantum capillus-veneris, assembly GCF_014529385.1. Lineage (NCBI taxonomy): Eukaryota > Viridiplantae > Streptophyta > Polypodiopsida > Polypodiales > Pteridaceae > Adiantum > Adiantum capillus-veneris. Next base: position 110,345,378 of record NC_140940.1, on the reverse strand, counting down.
AAACACACACACACACCCCCAAAAAAATCAGCTCAAAAGAGGAGAATTTCTGATGTTTAGATAAAAATGATCTTAGGCCAACACCAATGGGGCAAATAGCTCACACAATATGGGTAAAATAAGCCAGATACAATCACAAACTGGAGCAGAAACTTCGCTCATAGGAGAAACTTACACAACCAAAACAACAGAAAAAGAGGGAGGAATTTGGAAAACTGAACAGCGCCATCGCATCCGGAACGGCCCAAAAACCCAGTCTACAATGTCAAAGTGCTCAAATCCGACCTCGGATGAGCAGTTTACGACCAAAACAGGCTCCAAAAACCCCAAAAACACACCTACGGCTGTTCCTCCTCTCTTCTCCACGTTTTTTCTGGTCTTCTCTCAGTTTTTTCAGTTTCCACACTTATCTTTATTACTTGGGCACCCTTGGCCTTTTAGTTGACCTCAAACGGACCCCGAACAGGCCAAAAATTGACCTCGCAGTGCATAGTTGTCACCTTTTTGCATCATCCGCACACCTGGCACTCAACTTTTTCCAATAATGCATGCGGCCACCACATGAAGTGGCCCCAAAAAATGGTCCTCATGATGACCTTTCTGTAAAATTATCACAAGGAAACACCCACGTTGCGTCCATACTTATCCACGTGCAAGTATTGACCCCATTCGGCCTCCTGACGCCACTAGATGCCATCTGACGCACCTGCTTACCTCATGTCGTTGATCCACGGATAGCTTCCTCGAGAATTTTTACGCACTACCAAATCCTCCTTATTGTAGAAAAAACACACTGGTACTGGTAATAGTGAAAATCGATGCACTATGTACACCCTGTCCTACCTGTACACATGTGGGCCCCACATAACCACCTGGCTCTGGAAAATGGGCAATCCTTTATTCGATGCACCATGCATGTGTATGTACATATGCACAATCCCTTGCTCCAAAAAACTCATGACCCCTTATTTTGGGGTTTCTTTTCAAAACCGAATAGAAAAACCCCTTATTTTAATGTATGTGTGTTAAGTTGCCTAAAATCTTAGCATTTTAAAACCCCTCTTTTTGAACTCACGTTATACATTAGCATGATTACATAGTGCACCCCCTGAGACCTCAAGCAAGGGAATATACAATTTTTGGAATTTCTACTATTTGACTGCTGCTAAAGACATCACCATAAAATCTCCATGCAAAGATTACAAAGCGAGAGGGACTTGCCCTTCTTGAGAAATTCATGGTTGGGAAGTTCGACAAACGTACAAAACCAGTCCCTTGGCCAAGTCAACAAAGGCCTTAAATTTGTGGTGGCTCTTGCGTATGAACCAAAGGGCACCTCAACTAAATGATGACAAGTTGCAGACGTGTGCCCAGACAAAGAAGATGCATGCATGCTCTAAGGAGGTCCTTTGGCCACACGAACCTTCAACTAGACTTTTGTCGATACACTAGTTGAAGGTTTGTGTAATGCTAACCACATACACTAGGAGGATGCCTAATATTGTAACATGGGGATATGGTGCATAACCCACCCGTGGAAAGTTTCATAGCCTTTTGAAAACGTCTCATCAGTGTAGGGTTGCACAATAGCCATTTTTTGCCAAAGGGGCCCCTATAGGAAAAATATGGCCATTATGTAACCTTGGATTGAAAAAATGGTTTTAGAAGGACATGAGACTTTAAAGGGGTAGGATATGCACCATATCCCCTATCTCAATAAAGTTTCATGGGTATCAAAGACCATATACCCATATTTTTGCCATAGGGTCACAAATGAGCCCTATGAAAAAAATATAGTAATTGTGTAGCCTTGTACCACTGAGAAGGTTTCAAAAGGCCATGAGATTTTTTATAATATAGGGTGTGCTCCATATCCCCCACCTCTGCAAAGTTTCAAGTGCATGGGATCATGTCTCATTATCACAATGGTCATTTTTGGTCATGGATGCCCCTACAGAAAAAATATGATCATTGTGCAACCCGGGACTTGTGAGACATGCAGTTTCAAAATGTGATGAAACTTTACAAGGGTGGGTTATGCACAAAGTTCCCTACCTCTACAAAAGTCTCATGGGTATTCAAAACCGTCTTGTCCGTCCAAGATTTTTTAATAGCTATATTTTTGCCTTGTTGACAAAAATATCTCTATTACACAACCCTAGACTAAGGAGACATGACTCAATGATAATTATAGTTTCTAAGGCATGAAATATGGTTCATTTTATACCCTTGCAAAGTTTCACGGCCATCAAAAACTACTACTAAAACTATCATGGTCAAAACACACTTAACTAAAATATTTACATATTGTCTATCATTTATGAAAACCATAAACTACACAAGAGTGAAATATATCCATAAATTGCAAATTAAAAGATACAAAATGAGAAAAACAGATCTAGTCTATCTGATATGAAGACCATAAACTATACCATTGTGAGTAATATCCATAATTATCAACTACTAAGTTCACCATCATCAAAATACATCATTCATCTCGGATGTGAAAACTATACACCATATAAGGGCCTGCAATATCCATAACTATCAAACACAAGAGACATGTAAAGGAAAATAACTTGGACTATAAATTATACTATGGGGAGTAATATCCATAACTATCAACTATTGAGTATACCATGAAAAGTAGTATCCATAATTATCAACTTCTAAGCACACCATGCACACCGGATGTGAAAACCATATATCATATAAGGTCTTGCAATATCCAAAACTATCAAACATAAGAGACACAAACATCAAAATACAATATGCATGCTAAATGTGAAAACCCCAAACAATATCATGGCGAGTAATATCCATAACAAATACAAAAATACAAAAACATCAATCTGAATCTGAGTGCAATTGCTATGTATATGGGCTAGGTACACCCTAGAGCGGGGGGCGTGCACTTCTCCGTGTGCTATGGTGCACTTATTGCCTCCTCAAAAACTGTCTCGTTAAAGACTCAACAACATCTCTAGGCCACTCCTCTATTGCCCATCTGTGCCACATTGGAATTGCACTTGAGTGCAAGTGTACTTCGGGCTTGTTGTCCCATCTCCCAGATCCCCAAATTTGTGGAAACCCATGAGGTAAACTTTGCCCTAGAGGAGTCCTCAATTTCGTAGACTCTGCAATCAATGCTAGATCTACAAAGCTAATGCGTGTGGGGAAAGAAACTCCACTAAGTGGCCTCCTCAAAGCACACTCTCTAGACTGCTCTATGAGATGGTCCCACTATTGAAAGCATGGTAGACATACATCCTCTCCCTCAGTAGCTCCTAGACCCACTGCACCAATTGACTTTCCCATCTGTATGGCTTGCTTCTCTTGAACACCATCCTCAATGCTACAACTATCGCATGTGTGTCCACCTCGTCACTTGTCCCAAGTGGGTGGCGAGTGACGAGGTCCACAGTCTGACCTCTGAGTGGGAAAAGATTGTCTATTCCCATTGCTAGTAAAGAGACACTGATATCTCCCAATGGCCCATCGAATAGTCTGAACGCATGCACATGATGTGTACTAAGGAGTACAGTTGAAAGAGATGGCTACAACACAAAGTATCGAAGTCAATATTGTCAAAAGATCTATGTAAATGCACCACTTTGTGTGCTCTTTGAGGGTAGCTTGCAAACTAGCAGATAGTCACTTGCAAACTAGCAACAATGCACTTATCACTTCATGGTTGAGAGTGGCAGTGCCCTTGAACAATGTGAGATGGCTCATTGGGGGCTTGCTAAGCGAGAGAGAAGAAGAAGAAGAAGAAGAAGAAGAAGAGAGTTTTAACGTCGTAAGAAACTATCCCAAGAGACCTTAAAGCTCTAAGGCGGGCCAAATGTCTATCATCCAAAAAGATTGTGTTCAAATTAACTGATTTTTTTAAAAGAATGTGAACAATGTTTTGATCGATACAATATTGCATTGATAAATATTGATATTTCTGTTATATACATCCACATTGCATCAATGGATATAAAACAAATTTTATGAAAAATTCAAGGATTCACGTTTTTTTTATGAGTCATTCAAATTTATTTTGAATGTTTGTTTGATTATATGCAACACAGCTTGAGATCTTGAGAGTGCAAAGCTTTATGCTAATTGTGCATAGATTCAAAGCAACAAGAATAGAGAGTTAAACCACATCTACCTTGAGCGGTTTGTGGGGTAAATATATAGCCGACGGGCGGGGGGAATGGGAGGCTACAATAAGACTACCAACAACAGTAAGCTGCAAGTCTACCTAGGACAATTGAAGTGTAGCTCCTAGCTATATGGTAGCCTTCTATATGTTGGCTATTAAGGTGCATGCAATCGTTGCATGATATTCTCCTCCTGCACCATTAGTTGCATGGCAACATCTGATTGGACGAACATAAATCAAAGATAGTGCTTGAAAAAAAAAAATGTTTTTTTGAACTCTTGGAGATCGAGCCTAGATATGAAAAAAATTGTAAATAAATTGACTATTTGAAGGTATTTACACTAATTATGTAGGTTCTCTTATCTTCTAATTTAAAATTGAGAGATAAATTTAAAAATTTGTATTTAGAATTACACAGAACCTACGTCTTTTTCAAGCATTAACCGGAGGTGACTACACAAAATTTAGAAGGAGGTGGCATAGAAGACCATAGCAACAACCTAACATCAGGGCAATATTGCAATAATCATGTGTGTATCTTATCCATCAAGGTCACGAGCCTCAGCACTAAAGGGCACGGGCACTTTAACGAAGCTCCAACGTTGGGATCTACGACAGCAAAACTAGGACGGGGGATCGAGGCGCACACAATACTTTATTTCGAGGGTAAACTAGGACAAAATACAGTAAACTTGGACAGGCGGGGAGCTTATCCAAGTTTATTTATCATTTTATGGTTTGCCCACATGTCAATGTGGCCATCGCGAGCGTAGCGATTGGCGAGGGTTCGAGTCCATGTGCCTGCATCGGTGCCCATTTTTTTCCGCCATCCTTTCGTCTCAAGATTTCCCCTTTGGACCCCCACCGCGGATCCCATCTCTTTCCATCTATGCCCTTTAGTGTTGAGAGTCAGGGGGCAAACGATCATAGCAATTGATCATAGTTGTACTCCTTTTAAAATTTTTGATATATAGCCAACTAATGATCATAGAGCGTACATAAAGATAACTCTTTTCATTCTCTTTTTAATGTAGAGGATGAGTCAACACTCATGCTTCAGATTTCTTTTTCGCAAGTATTTTTGGGAATGACTGAAAATGTATTTGTTTAAATTTTACTTGGTGTGTGTGTGGATGGGTGATGGTGGCTTCAAACAATCACTCAAGAAAACCTGTGTTTAGTAAAACCATTTTGTGTTCTACACTCGTGTGGATGAAGAGCAAAGTGAACCTTGGCGCGATCGCTACGAAAATTATAGCATGATTTTGCAAGGAATCGTGGACTTTAACATGCGCTTCTTGGATGTGAATGTGGGATGGCCAGGATCACGTAACGATCGCACCTCCAAATTTTGAAATTCACCTCTAGATATTTTATTTGAAGGTGAAAAAAACTAATAAACTTCAGATAAATTTACTGTAAAGACCTTGGCCAAAATAGTCCAGGTATCTCGAGAATTCTCCATTTCAAGTTTTTTTGAGGAAAAAAGTTTAGTTTGAGTACTAATTCACAATCCCATAGAACAGAAAGAGTGATACATTGAAATAGTAGGAAGTTTAGGTAGTCCTCGAAGTGAACTTTGCGTGCACGCGTGCATCGGGTGTAACCTTAAGATTTGGTTGTCAGCTCCCAAGACGTGATTTGAAAACCCACAGTCCAAAGTGGGCAAACCCCGTGCACTATCACAGTAAGATTTAGAAAATTTTTCATGTAGGAAAAGGGAGCCTTTTACAATGCATAACATCATGAGCTTCTACTCGAGAGGCACAGCATAACTAGCTAGGTACGATTGGGGGCAGGGGACCAGCGGCCCCCCACGTACGATTGGGGCCGGTGGTCCCTGCCCCCAATCCTACCTAGCTAGGTATGTCGTGCCTCCCAAGCAGAAGCTCATGATGTTGAGGTAAGTCATAATGTGGTTCTTGTGTATTGGAATACCTTGAAGTTAACTCCGTGTGAGCGCGTGTGGCTGCAACCTTAAGCTTTAGGAATATGTAAGGGCATCAACTTAAAGCAGTCACATGTGGTTGTGCATGTCATATCTCACATGAACTTTAGTTGGAAGGTAGACCTTGAAGTGAACTCTTTGTGTGTGTGTTTAAGGGAAAGGCATCCACATGTGATTGTGCATGTCATGTAAAGAGTTTCGTCCAAAGTGAGCAAAGACCGTGCAGCACTATTATACTGCGCTTGATTTTCAAGGGAGAGAGTGGAGTTGTCAAAGCAAGCACATGCAAAATATTGTTTGGTTGGTTGACTTGAAAAAGAGGCTTGTGAAATGAGTGCATCAGATGTGAGAGAGGTTCAGTCACTCTTATAAACGCCGCTGTGTGTGTGTGTGTGTGTGTGTGTTGGGGGTGGGGGAGAGAGAGAGAGAGAGAGAGAGAGAGAGACGTTGAAATTGCTCCTATAATTGAGTACGAAGACGGCTTTAGTGTGCTCTTGTGGGCGCAACAAGAGAGAGAGAGAGAGAGAGAGAGTGCCAATTGCCACCTGCGGGAGAAGCAGGAAATACTGAGGCTGACGATTTGACAAGGTCTATTGGAATAGCTTGTGGGACGTTATCTCATTTGAAAGAGCCATTCGCCATATAAAAGCAGCCCAATAGTGCTTTCACAAACAAGCACACTTAAAGCACCTTAGTATTTCCTTTAGACATGGACAAAGCTGGTAGCAACACCAATATAGTCCTTGCAACTAGTAGCAGTGAGCAAAACGGCAAGCCAAGATTGAGCAACCGGCCATATCATAATGCCCAACATCAACATAGCCCACCTCCTCCACAACGGCACCCATATATGCCCAGACACCCAAGGGGCCACATCACACGCAACCTCCTCTTCTTTTGTGCTTCTGCTAAATTCATCTCCGATTAATCCTGTTTCCATGTTCTTGTATACATGATGTATAACCAGCGCTATACTTTGTTCATATGTATAGATTACTTATAAAATCACAGAGGATGGACCCTAATTCCTGCTTCACCTGATCTATTACCTTCTTCTGAATTAGCATTCATAGATGCATCAAGTTCATAATAAAATCATATACTTGGCCTCGCTATCAAGAAAATGATTCATGGGACAACATGAAAAGACTAAGAGAACCTCAAAGTAGGTGATCTCTTACTTCCACACCCAAGAAAAAATTTAGCATTGTTGGAATTAGGGTTGCAGAGAAACACACACAGCTTGGAGAAGACGAAGGAAGCTCAAGGCACACAATAGAGAGTGTATTACTTAGTGTGCAATGGAAATATAGATAGCCCTAGAATGATGGGCGTATATACAATGCTTGGGGAAAAAAAACTCCTAAAGAGAGAAAAAATGCCGCGACGGTCCTAGTGTGTTCACACACATCACTACCACATGTATATGGTAACAAATCCCCCCTGGAGTGATGCAGTGAACGAGAGCTGGCACATGAGTAACGGGAAGTGCCATGCCCTGAGGACATGATCAGTCCACAAAGGGGAGTAAGCCCAAAGCTTTGCGGAAAGCTTCAAGATTCTCACGAGACAATGCCTTTGTGAAAAGATCTGCAAGGTTGTCATGTGTTGGCACATAAGCCAAGATGATCTCTCCTGCTGAGAGCCTCTCCCTGACATAGTGGTAATGCACCTCAATGTTCTTTGTGCGAGCATGAAAAACTGGGTTCCTCGCAATTGCCAATGCGCTCTGACTGTCAGTATAGATAGTGTTGGCAGTGTCCTGTCCAACGCCCAAATCAGCCATAAGACATCTGCGCCATACACACTCAACCATAGCTGTGAAGACTGCCCTGGACTCAGCCTCACAACTCGAAGTGGCCACAATAGGTTGCTTCTTGTTCAACCATGATATACATGAGCTGCCAAGCATGAAACAAAAACCACTTGTGGACACTTCGCGTGTCAAAACAACCAACCCAATCTGAGTCCGAAAAAGCATGTATGTCTGGCAACAATGATCCCCCCTTGGGATAAAACAAGCCAAGATGTAAAGTGCCACTAAGGTAGAGGAAAATACTCTTGACAGCCTGCCAATGCTTAGACCCTGGGCTATGCATAAATCTGCTGACCTGTGAGACTGCAAACTCAATATCTGGCCTCGTGTTGCATACATAAATGAGGCAGCCAACAGCAGTTTGGTAAAGAGTGACATGAGCAAGATTGCCAGCATCATGTAGACTCAACTTCAAACTTGTTTCCATGGGAGTGGCAATAGGTTTGCAATCCTCAAGTCCAAACTTACATAGCAATGTCTCTATGTAACTTTTCTTACACAAGGCAATACCACCATCACACTGCTTAAACTGTATACCCAAGTAATGATGCAACAGCCCCAAATCTATCATCTTGAAAGTAGCATTCAAATCAGCCTTAAATTCAGCAATATGTCTCTCATTTGGCACAGTGATCAGCAAATCATCGACATAAAGAACCACAATGAGAACTACATCACCCTCACGCTTTACATACAATGTGCTTCCTGTTGGACTGTTACAAAAGCCTTATTTGACCAAATGAGTGTGAGCTTTCTCATACCAAGCACGAGGAGATTGCTTCAACCCATACAAAGCCTTCTTACATCTGCACACTTTGTCCTCTTGTCCTTTTATGACAAAACTGCGAGGCTGCGTTACATAAACTTCCTCAAATATGTCACCATTCAAGAAAGCAGTAACATTGTCTGATTGATGTACATCCCAACCAAAATGAGCTGCCAATGCACATAGAAAATGCACAGTAGTCATACGACAAGTGGGAGCAAAAGTCTCTTCATAATCTATGCCTTTTTGTTGTGCATAGCCCTTTGCAACAAGTCGAGCCTTATGGCGATCGATCTCACATCCGGCTTGCATTTCAACTTGTAAACCCACTTCGTACCAATGGCCTTTTTGCCAGGAGGCAAATCACATAATGTCCATGTGTCATTTTCTATAAGTGCATCATATTTTGATTGCACGGAAGCCATCCAATTTTTTGAATTATGTGCTTCATCAAAAGACAGAGGCTCCTCAACATCATGTAAACTAGACACAGCCAAAGCATAACAATCTGATGCATGCATAAGATGCATGGCGAGAGCTTGAACGAGTACGACTAGACAAAGGTGCATCCAATTTACTTTCACGCAAAGTGTGCACCAGCCATTTTGGCATACCTCTAGCCTGGTCATTTTCAGCCCTTTCCTCATCAAGTACATCATGTACATCTGCATTAGTAATAGGCTGATCTATAAAATTTTTAGAAACCCCCATAGGCTGTACATTTGCCTCATTGGAACCTACATTCGTATTTCCACCACTGAAAAGAGGCAACAAAGTGTCATAAATGTCCTGTGAGCTTACATTACTGTCTCTAGTACATGACAGCAAGGGCTGAAGAGAATCTTCCACAAACACTACATCCTGTGAAACCAGAATACACTTTGTTTATGGATGATATAACCTGTAAACTTTGCTTTCAACACTATAACCAACAAAAATACATTTGACAGCCTTATCATCCAATTTTATGCGCTCTGTTTGTGGCACCAAAGCATATGCCAAACAGCCAAAAACACGCATGTGCTCAATAGAAGGCTTTCTATCATGCCATGCTTCATATGGAGTAATAGATTGCAAAGCTTTCGTAGGACACCTGTTAAGTACATAAGTGGCACACATGATGGCCTCAAGCCAAAAAGAATGCAGCAAAGCTTGACTTTTGACCATACATGGTGCCATTTTCGTCAGTGATCTGTTTTTCCTCTCAGCAACACCATTTTTTTGAGGTGTATAAGTTATTGTACATTGGTGTTTTATCCCACAACTAGCCAGAAATTCATTAAATTCTTGAGACATATACTCTCCTCCTCGATCGAAACAGAGGGTGTCCATAGTACATTTCAAGACATTTTCAACCATAGCCAGAAATTGTTTGAAGCACATAAAAACTTCGGACTTTGCTTTAAGCAGAAATACCCATGCATGCCTGGAGTAATCATCAATGAAAGTCACGAAGTAAAGTTAATTGCCCAAGGACGGAGTTTGCATGGGCCCACAAACATCACTATGCACAAGCTGCAACCTACATGTGGCCCGAACTAAACCATCCTTTGGAAACTTAGAACGCTGCATCTTACCCAAAATACAGCCTTCACAAACATGTTTGACAAGTGCTTCAAAAGGCGGCAAAGAAGCAACCATACCAGATTGCTGCAAACGTAGCAAACTGGCAAAATTTAGATGACAAAAAACGTGCATGTCAAAGTTTTGCATCTAAAATAGCCCTTGAATCTGCAACAGCATTTGCAAAATTTTGTCTACACTTGTCATACAAAGTGAGCTTATACAGCCCACGGCACAAAAGGCCAGATGCAACAATTTCATCACCAAAACTGAGATCATGAACTGTACATCTGTCATCCACAAATTTGACTACAAGTCCAAGTCTAGCAAGTGCGGATACAAACAAGAGATTCTTCTTGATCCCAGGTACAAAGTGCATCAACAAGTGTGAAGAAACTGCCATTTGCAGCAGTAAGCACAATCTTTCCAACTCCGTGAACTGGATAAGAGGCATTGTTGGCACAAGTGACTCAACTCCCATGAGGGACAGACTCGAGAGAGGTAAACAATTCACGATGTGAGGTAATATGCTTTGTAGCACCACTGTCGAAATACCACACATGTGAATCTGTAGCAACTGACAAGCATGCATCATGGACAGCAGGATTGTAAGTGCACTCTGCGCTAAAATCCCATTCTGCATCAATATCAGCAACACAATCTCCTTTCACAGAAGACTCAACAATGGCTGCATTTATAGTGGAACCAGCATTTGCAGTGGAACCACCCTCTTTCTTCTTAGCCTCTTTGGCCTTCAACTTAGGACACGACTTGATCAAGTGATCATTAGCTTTACAATAATGGCAACACATCTTCTTTTTGCCCTTATCACCAGAATTGCCAGACGAAGTGCTGCCAGCAGAAGCATTGGGAACAGACGTTTTGTCACTCGCACCATAACCATAAGAAGTGGCTGCATTGTTGTTACCACCCTTTCTTTGAGAAGCAATAAAAGCCTGTTCAACTGCACAATGCTGTCTAGTCCTGTTTTTTCTAGAAAGTGACTCTTGCAATAGCAATGTGCATAATGCATCAAACTTGACAAACAAGCGGATACAGAGCATGTGTCACATGTGGACCTAGACTGAATGCACGTAGGGCACCCTCACTGAAGAAGCAAATCTACGAAGGTCATCAAGCGTATCTTCCAGAGAATCATGTGTTACGCGACGGCTTTTTGGGAAGAGAGCCACCAAGGATGTCTGCACAAGCATGGTTAGAGCAGAAGGAGATGTGCGATGAAGGATTGCCTCCAGGGATGAAGAGACTATCTCTATGGTACGAGTTACCATACTGGCCCCGACTCATGATCAATCACTTGCTCGATCCAATGCACATATTCAAGAATGTGGGTAATCTACTATGGGACCATCTGACCGGCAAGAAAGATACTTTGGGAGCCAGAGTTGACCTTAGAAATGTGGATCGTATGGAGCAATATTGGCCGCAAACAGTGTCTGATGGATCGATAAAACTCCCTAAAGCACCATGGATTTTCACAGGAGCCCAAGAACGCAAAGTAAAAGAGACCATTCGATCTTTGCGGACCCCCACTGGCGTAATGCACTCGCTCCGAACGTGTTTTACTAAAGAAGGAAAGCTTACCGGTTTGAAGTCACACGATTGGCATAAAATGTGTCAGGTACGTTCATAGTGGACTTTAATATCATTGCATAAAATGTGGACTTTAATATCATTGCTGCACATACTTTACAGTTTATTTTACCGGTTGCCATTGAGGGATGTTTGTCTCTCGACATCCGTAACACAATCTACAAACTTGCAAAGCTGGTGCAATGGATCTCACAAAAGGAGATCAACGTAGACTCCATACCTTTCGCCAAACTAAATCCTGCGGAGCTTGTGTGCATGTTTGAGAAACATTTTCCTACTACTATGCTAACCATTCAGGTGCATCTTCTTGTTCACATAGTTGATGAGGTGGAAATAGCTGGCACAGTTCATTCCAGATGGATGTTCTTCTTAGAGCGTTTCATGAAAATGCTTAAGGGATATGTGCATCAAAAGGCACGTCCGGAGGGTAGCATGGCAGAAGGTTGGTTGGTATCAGAGTCCCTAGTGTACATTGGAGAGTGGCTAGACGGATTTGATAAATCCCGGGACACGCTATGGCGAACCATAGATGATGAGCGCATATCTGGGATTGTCATGTGCAATCTCGGTGTTGAGAAGAAGATGACGGAAGATCTAGAGGCTAAAATCAACCGATTTTGCATGCTTCACAATCCAGTGATGCAAAAGTGGATTTCACAATATGAGGATGCAAAGCAAGAGCGACAAAGGGCACGAATCGAGTGGAGACGGGGAAGACGACCACCGATGCACTATCCAGCGGTTCTGGAGAGCCTACCAACCTTCATGAGCTTAAGATGGTTGCACAACCAATTGAAAAGCGCACAACAATGCGGTGAGGAAGTGACTGAAGAAGAGTGGGAGTACTCTCGGGGTTGCGCGACCAAGGTAAGTTTGCAATGTACGACTAGTAAGTGAGTTTATTTATAAACGTTTGAACGGCCACTCATAATCTTTGTTCGTTGTAGTATAAGTCATACACAGCAGCATGGTGTAAAGGTCGACATTTTATGGTGGAACGAATCGACAAAAAGCGTTTTACTCAAGATTGTGGAATCATGGCAAAATTTGAACAGTCTAGTCGACAAAGTTCCTCTGATGCAGATCCTGTGGTGGCGGAACTCACTTACTTCGGCACGCTGCAAGAGATTTTGAGGATCGATTACAGAGGATTTTTTGTCGACTTGTTCAACGTGCAATGGTTCAAGATAATCATGGAGGGTCGCAACGCTACTGTGCGTAGAGGAGAGTCTGGTTTTCTTGAGGTGGATTCTACTAAGAAATGGACTGACCTAAGAGACACTTTCGTACTACCCGAGCATTGTGAACAAGTAAGTATGTAAATAGTTAACATCCCCCTTTTACAAGTTATGTGCTTGAAAGCTCTCATGTAAGTTATGTGGCTCTGGCAGGTAATATTTCATCCTACAAAGTCTACATCAAACTGGTGGTACGTCATAGAGGTAGCCCCTCGTAGTGCAAGGACATATGAAGGCTACCATGTGCCAATCACAACGACATCAATGGAGGAGACCAGAGAAGATGCTCAATCAGAAGCCGCTGCGGTGGTGCCAGACGAGCATCAAGATGCTACTACTCTATATGGGGTGCATGCAGAGGAGCTACAAAATGAAACAGAGGATATGTGTTTAAACGGAGAGCTCTATATAGATATAGGAAGTTATGCTGAGTTATGCGAGGATGAGAGAGAGATCTCTTAAAGCCACAAATATTGTATTTGAACAATTTTGCTCCGTGTTGTAAAAGCTCTGGCTCTCTAAGTACCTTCCATGGTGTATAACGCTCTTTTCTACTAGCGCTCACATCTTTTGATTGAAAATTCTGAGTTTTCGACTTGCCTCTTCTATCACTCAATTCATTGCATCATTGTATTTATATGTGTCATTACGTCATTGTATTTAATGGTCTTTGCGTCATTGTCTACTCTATTCATTCAATATTAAGTTTAAATATTCGTGTGTTTAATGCAGGTATGGATGATGAGGAGTTTCTTTCTTCTTTGTCACCGCAACAGAGACAGTGGTACGTGGAGCATCATCGCTCTGGCGCATCATCGCGCGTTCCTACTCCATCCGCATCTCCCTCTCTTTCGGAGCATTCGGCGCGCTCCGAAGCTTCGGCATCGACGAGACGAACTTCACACTCGTCTAGACACCGGCGCTCTAGTGGTGGTGGTGGCGGTTGTTGTGGGGATTCCGCCACCGATGCCTCCACACCGCCTCGTGTTCGACGAGGCTCTTTACCCTCCCCTTCTTTGCCCGCCCCCACACCAGCCACAGCATCGCCATCTACGCCAGGTTTTGCATGGCTGACTGTTCCTACAAGCTACACACCTCTACCTACTCCGCCAGAAGCCACCCCACTCGACACTCCTCGCTTCGGGGCCCAGACGCCGGTGGAGACACCTGACGTCCGTACCCCCATCGACACGCCGCTAGAGACCCCTGCCGGGACACCCAGGTTCACCCGTCACTGGCTAGAGGGCTTGCCTTACTCCGTCGACATCAGCGGCGGCATCATCATGGATGATGATGGCAAGAAGGTGATCTCGCGCATGCGTGGTCTTTGCTCTCAGCTGTTTAGACACTACATACTAAACAAATGGAGTGAAGTACCAAGTGATTTAAAAAACAGAGTCATCAGCATACTTCATGATGAGTGTCTCGTTCCAACACGGGATCAGCGCTTCAATGAAGACCTGATGAAGATTCGAATGCGCGAATACTGCAAACACAAGCGTTCCGAAGTGCAAAAAGCAATCAAGAATGGGTGGAACAGGCCAGATTGGCTGGCCAAAGAAGATTGGAAGAATGCGAAGAAAGCAGTGCGCGAGAATCCCGACAAGTGGAAGCAACAAAAGGATGCAGCCAGAGCGTGAGTAGAGGCAGGGAGCTCGCACCACTTGGGGAGCGGTGGATGGGCATCATTTGAGGCCGATTTTGTAAGTGTTTTCACATTGCTCTTTATGTTCGATAGTTTAGGGTTTATGAGTTTTTTAATTCTAACATAATGAAATCTTTGTATGTTTTGACAATGGTCGATGACAGGACGTGATCCCACACCGTACGAGCGCGAGTACGCAGGCAGGAAGGGCTTAAACGCCCTGATGGACATTCTCAGTTCCCGCGGCGGCATGGTTAGTATTAGGGTTTACTCTTTTTTATTTTCTGTATTGTTTTATAAATGTCGTTATATGTTTATACTTACTGAAAGCTGTCTTATTGTCTTGTTTTGCAGAATCTGACAGATACGCCGCTTGGACGCGATGAGACGTCTGACTAGACGACGTCAGTTTAGCCGTAGCTAGATAGCATTAGTTTAGGGTTTCTCATAGCTTATGTATCATGAGACGGATTTTATACGTCTTTTTGAACCATGTATATTATTACATTTGTCACCGCAGTTCCTTTTGCCAATCAATTCTTTATGCCTATGATGTTGTACAATTGTCATTATTACATTTGCCAATCAATTCATTTTGCCTATGATGTGTACAATTGTCAATTTTGCAAACAATGCGTCTTGTGGGTGACTATTTTGGGTCTATTATCTACCCTTGCACTTTTTTTAAAAAGTGAATCAAGTACAATATGGTTGATGGGTGGCAAGGCATTCAATGCCCTGCCACCAAAAAAAAATTCTCTCGGGCGTCGCTATTTATGGCTCTGTAGCGTCGCTATGAGCGTCGCTATAGTCTTCTGTGTAAACGTCGCTATATGCGTCGCTATGAGCGTCGCTATGAGCGTCTCTATGAGCGTCGCTATATAGCGATGCTTATAGCGACGCCTATAGCGACGCATATAGCGACGCTCTCGTAGCGACGCTCGTAGCGACGGTTTTAGCGACGCCGGGGGTTATAAAAACCCAGTGTATTTCCGTCGCTAACAGCGTCACAAGAGCACACAACCTCTTGTAGTGAGATCCATGACCTAGGCTAGAAAAATACATTTTTTATAACTCAAAAAATTAATGGCAAACTTGAAATTCTCCCGGTTTAGAAGTGCCAATAATTACACTAAAACTTCTATAAATTTTTTGGTTTTCTTCAAGCCAAGCTCAAAATCTAACCAAGATTTTACGATTTTTGTCGGTTAAAATACATTGTACCCCGATTTTTTTCTAACATACATGTGGGCACTTTGTGAATTCATAGCTAAAAGCAAATTGGGATCGTCTTGCCTCAACTATGACAGACATGGATGCCCAACAATTAACAACCTTCCTCGTAATGATGCGAATCGACCCTTCGACCTGCACAATCATCCATGTCCAACACCCCATCCGTCTCCCGAATGTTGCTTGCTAAAAACTACGAGAGTCTAGACAATTAACACTAGTTTGGTAACATAACAAGACATATTATTTTCCTTTCAAGATTTTGAAAAAAAAAAATCAATACTCTTGTATATGTTTGAAGTTTCAAGCCTCCTTACATGAGTTGATGATAAGAACCCATGCTACATGGGCAAAGTATCATCCATATTTCTTGGTTAGGTCATGACAAGCTTCCAAAGCCAATTTAGTATTCCATTTGATTGAAAACAAAATATTTGCACGATTAACCACATGCTACACCACATAGAGAATTTTTCACACAGCTAATCTATTTTTCTAGTTAACTTCAATGGGTTCCTAATGTAAATATAAGGTTGTTATAGCCCCACATTTTTTGGATTGTGTATACGATTAAGTACAAAAAATTTACATTTTTTGTATTTTGCACACCTATCATTGACGTTTGCATGATTGTACCCATATTTACTCGTATATATGTTTTATATCAATAAACCTTGGTAATTCACCTTCATGCTAATGCCCACAAAGCATCAAAAACATCCAAGCATGTTTTTTAGGACAATTTTAGACATAATTACAAAGCCCAAAAATTGCACAAATGAAAAAAACTAGCTTCCACATTGTGGCCATCCAATCTCTCTCAAAAGTATGTACTTATAGCCAAACTGGTATTATATACTTAGGTTTGGACCTACACCACAAATTCACCTTGTTCATTGGAGGAATTCATCAATATTTTATGTAATACATGTCTAATTGAAAATGAGCCCGATGTTTGTAAATGGAATGTTTTTCTCAAACTATGTGTTCTTAGCTTTCGGGGATATTAGGTGCCCCAAAACTCAAGAAAGATGCAATACATAGTGATGAGTCTACATGTACAATCAAACTTTCCTTTTCTATTGATAGCCCTTTTTTGGCTATCTGTATATTTGCCATAGTGAGCTCAAAAACTATGGCAAGACACTGTGGCCCACAAGCAAAAAGACCTAGTCGACTACTACACCTACAAGTAGGAGTTTTATATGTCTTTGGGCTATATGGGTAAGCAATATTGTTAACCGTGGTTGAAATTGTGTAGAAGTCTTAAAGAAGGAGAGATTAATAGCGGATCTAGCTTCCACACTAAAGGTAAAAGTTGAGACGGGTGCACCTGCTACCTTTGATGCCACTGAAACTAGAGTTTCCTTGAAGTACAAGAAATTGAGGTGCATTCAGGGAGCTTTTGGTAGAGGGACCTGGTCCTAAGGAGACAACACAAGCACAAAATTCTAAACAGATGCCCGAAGTAACAACCAAGGTAATTGAAAATATGAATGAGTCCTTGAGCAACTTCTCAATTCACCTTGCACAAATTGTAGGTTCCAAGGGACAAACAAAGAAACCTGAGGAGCAAGATCCATGACCTAGGCAAGTATTACAATGTTGGAATTGCGGGGAATTTGGGCATGGGCTTTAAAATTATCCTTTGCCCCATGGGAAGCCAGGGAGGCCTAATTTAAATTATCCAATGATGACTGAAGGTGAAGGAACTAGTCAACAAGCAATGCTTCTACAAAGCCCAAATGGAGCAAGACCAGCTTTACAAGGAGTGGAAGGAGTGCCACCTTTGCAAGATCCAAATGTGCATATGATAGAGGTGACAAATTCAAGATACGTTGAATTACAGCCAATGGCATTAAGGTGGCCGTGGAAAAGGTAAGGAGAAAGAAGGAGTTACGTCCCAAAGTTATTATGGGCAAGGGAAGAAGGTGAAGGAGACAAAGAAAGCTAAGAGGACTCAATGTCATATCAACCTCCAAGACTTCCCGCTTTTGGACATGGTATGGCTTCATACAACCTATTGGAAGACATAGGTAAGGGTCGTGATATCTCATTGGTCAGTTTCTTGCCTTGTGTCCACAACTTAGGAGGGATTTAACAAAGACAGTGAGCACTAGGAGAAAGGTGTAAGAGAATGTGTCTGTTGTGAAGATTGCACAAGCTGAAATGAATGCGGATAGTACGCGTGTGCTAGATTGTTATTACATCAAAGGAAGGGTGGTTAGGAGAGGTCTAGTGGATACGGGTGCACAAATTTGCATCATGATAGAGGGAATCATGCAAAGACTAAGCGTACACATCCATGAGATAGACACTTGAAATTAAAGTCAAGATGGCAATCAATAACAAAGCTAGGTGTGTAGGAATTTGTAAAAATGTTTCTGTGGAGGCCTTTGGCATTAAGAAGGCTATTGATTTTTATGTTATCTACCAGGGGAAATGATTGTCCATTTATCCTAGGAATACCATGGATAATGAAAATGAAAGCTTTGCAAGATTGGAAAAGTGGAAAGTTGATTTGCAGGAATGACAATCACAAGAAGGTTATCTTTGACATGAAGCTAGGAGCAACGCCATGACAAATCATCTCAGATGGAGGAAGACTGGACAGAGATCACCTCAGATGGAGGAAGACTGGACAGAGATCACCTCAAAAGAGGAGTCTTCCATTGAAATCATGGGGGTAAGCAAGTTAGGCAAAAAAACCGAGAGATCTTTTATCACGGCTTGGACGAGATAGGTCCCCAAGAGAACCAAGGTGCTCAAGATGAAGGGATGCTAGAAGGTATGTTGTCAAAAACACTTACAAAGGAAGAAAGAGAGGAATTTAAAGGTAAGCTAAGGAATTTTCCTAGGATTTTTGCTAAAGACTACACATGTTAGGACTAGGGTAAGATCGTATAGGCCAAGTGCCAAGACAAACACGCGGTAAAGGGGATCCTATTATTAGCAGGGTCAAGGGACTATATAGGAAAGGGTCAAGCCGAAGACCAAATTTTTTCAAGTTTTTGAAAATTACATGGATTTTGAGCAACGTATTCAAAGAATTGTGTACTCGACCCAATCAGGCTACAAATCGAGGACCACAAATAGATATTGTTGGAAATTGGCAAGGCTATCATCTCAAAATCAGGGATGCATTCTCTTGGAAATTGGCAAAGGATCTTGAAGTTTTGAAGATCTGACGGGCACACGCTTGCATAGCACAGGGAGCTTTGACAGGCACACACTTTCATAGCAAAGCAGGTAAAACCAAGAAGTTGACGTGCAAATTCTGAAGCAAAGGATTCAAATAAATGATGAAGCAAACCTCCATATACAATTATGAATGGTTTGCAAGGTTTCCTAGCAATCTTACAAGTTCATGCATGGCCTGACTCCTATGACTTGAAAAGTAATGGTATATGGCAGGGCCGATCAATGATGGAAATTCAAGAAGCTTGAAATCATCTTTCTCTCTACGAGGGCATGCTCCTAGGCAGTTGTCTGGTCTGGGCAAGTATGCTCTGTCTATGCAATTATTGTTAATATCTTTATGCTTCCAATTTGTAATCCTACTCCTCAAGGTCAACAATCGTTGGGACTAATTTTATTTCAACTCTATTTAATATGAAAATGCCAAAAGATGCAACAAGTAAGGCTCCATGAGTTTAGTTGGTCGTCCATTTTGTTGGCTAGTATTTTTTTCTTATGTCCTCTTTTTGATAACAAGAGACGGGACAAAGAAACACTTCTAGTAGTACGGCTCTATATCTATGTATATGCATTGGGTGTCTGATCACTCCCAGCTTCCAAGCATTTATAGCTTGCTAGAGTGCAGGAAAAATAAATATATTGTTAGCAATGACTGAGTATGATTCGATATCTCAAGTAGATAGCTCTGATCCACGGAGGTCATAGATACTTGGAAATTGTTTGTATGACAAGGCTTATTACTAGCCTTTGTACTGGGTACAAAGGTGTTCAACATGGCTATCTCTTTGCACAAATCCGGGTACGATAACCATAAGCCAACCATACCAAGGGGAATATGAACTCCGATGATGCCAAGGGTAGAGATTCTAAAATATTGGTAAGTATGTTAAATTTAAGTTTCAAATCTTGTAGAGCTACTTTACCATGCCAAATTGACAAGCAATTGTGGCTTTGGTCAAGTAGAATTTAGCAGTAAGATGAAATTTGATAGCTAATCTTCCTGAGCTATCTATCTCCAAATTAGGCAATCTAATGAGTCTCAATAAGATGCATGCTTTAGCAAGGTTAATTATCTAAGAAAGCTCGCCAAGGTCGAGTCTCTTTTGCATTGATACAGGGGTGCTATGAGTAGTCACTTGTTAGCTATGAGCACTCAGGCTCCATCCTAACTCATCTTCTCGATGAACTTATGTAAAGCAAGGATTCACTTTAGGGAATTTTTCCTAGAAGCCTATGGGTGCTACTAGTAACCACTTGTTAGCACACATACATGGCTACGAGCCACATTCTAAAGCAAACAACTGCTCTTAGAGGGGCAACAAAGTTAGTCACTTTCAAGTTCTTCTTGTTTTTTGTGTTTAACCTTTTAAATTAGGCATGAAGTTCTTGTGCAAAGAAAGTGCTTTCACGATTTTCATTGGAAGCAAGGCTTCTCTTTAGTGCCAAAGTTATATCCAATGATTTAGGATCAAGGAAAATGGCACACAAATTTAGAAAATTGGCAATAGCAGGATATAAGCTCACAGTAATGTTTGGCAACAACAAACTGTGATGTATCCATGCCATTACAAATCATGCAAGGCACGTATGAAACGGCTCAAAATGATGGACCATAGTGAAAGCCAAGATCTTATCACTCCTTTTTTTTATATGTATACATGTCGTGCTAGTATGGTGGGATTAGTTCCACTTACTCATTAATACGCTTTCGCTATAACATTGAGGATATTATATTTTCTTGGGATCGTTGTATATGACTATAGTGGACGGAACTTTTTGGGCACAAGTGTTGGCAATACAGACAATGCTTTCTGTGGATAGCAGCAAGTAGGCATGGCCTCGCTACCAAGAAAATGATTCATGGGACAACATGAATAGACTAAGAGAACCTCAAAGTAGGTGATCTCTTACATGCACACTCAAGAAACAATTTAGCATGACTACCTTGTTTGGGGTGTTTACAATTTTTTAATTCTGTTCATGGAGAGATATGATTTTTCCAAAATTTAGTTGTGAATAAGATTCCAATTTTGAGACAATCTATGCTTAGTTACAACACTGATTGTGTCTCTTGGAGTGGTAGTTGTAGGGGTATGGTCGAGCTAATATATAATCACTTCATAAGGTGTTGAAGGTCACATATTTATCTCATCATAGTTGTACTTTAAAGGAAAAAAGTTTGCAATCTACCAAGCGGTAGTGAAAAACTTCCACTTCCCACATTGATTCTAAGAACTATTAGACACGGTAGATAGTGTTGGTCACCATTGGTTTCTAGTTGAGCAGTTTTTGTACAGAGCCTAACCAAGGGGTTTGATATTCTAGATGTTAACCAATGGGGTTGGATTGCAACGGCAACACCCAAGGTTACCAGTGCAATAATACTTGATTTTCGCTAAGCTTTCAATTAAGCCCTTTTCATGTAGGACATCTCGTCATGTGCATGTGACTATGGGTAAGTGGACACTATGCTCAACCTTCCTGTATGCATGTAATTTGGCTTTATTCCATTTTTGAATATGTTTTTCTTGAATTCTCTAAGAAGGACGTGTCAACTTGAATGCTTTCATCCATTTTTCTCTTCAAAGACATGACAAGGTCATGTAGGAGCAAAGTATTCTAGGCCATAGTGTCCAAAATACTTTTCTGCATTCTGCATTTATGGACCTACATTAGGGTTTGGATTGTCACATGTTGTCACATGGCATACAACATGGTCTAGGAACTCAAGGAGTTCATTTTAGCCAGTGTGGAGTAAGGATAATGAGGGTTCTTCTCACTCATGTCGCAAAGTGTTTACAATTACCTCCACATACAAGTACATCTCATACTTGTAGGATGTTCTTTTTAGGACAACCTTATCTAAGACATATTTCACATGTGGAGAATATGAGTCTTTGGGACTGACAGTGGCGTCCATCATTTCAATTATGTGTTGCGACCAAGTCCCTAGGTGCTGGTCAAATCCGTTTATTAGAAAAATTTGAGCACATTGTATGAAAAACAATTTCAATGGCCAGAGATTGTCGGCTACTTATTAAGACTTGTAAAGGTTACAAGTATTATTAAACAACTTTAACAATTGGTTGTTTATGCATGTAGCAAAGTTATGTTCTATTAATGAACTAGTTCATTTGGTGCCTAGACGTGATGTAATTTTTCACATTCTACTATGGTCCAAATAGATTAGCATGGTTTTCATGTGGAAGGCATTCAGTCCTTCTCCCATGAGCCGTGAGCATACCATTAGCCATAAGCATTGGCAACTACAGTTATGGATATGAAGATTTGGATCTATTTTTTGCTAAATGCATACACACTAAATGTTATGGTCCCTAGTGTTTCTCAATGACGGATTTGGAGTGGCATGCACTTTCATGACATAAGTAGCTTCTAAAGCATTTTTCACTCTATGTGGACTATCTTTATGAGAGTAATTGTAGATCTATCAATCGCCAATAGAGGTCATGGCTCGGTTTGGGTGCTTGTAGATCAACTCACTACAGTTCACCAAGATGGTTGTTTCTAAAAAAATATTGATTAATGAGAAATAATGTAAGAAATTGTGATCCCTATTTACCAGTCATTTTGGAGGACTCTTTGTAAAAGATGGGGAAATACACCTCAATACTAATAGTATCCAGAGAGGATAGGCAAGTTGAGAAGGGTTAATCTTGTGCTAAAGTATACGCTTAGTACGTATGTTAGCACAAAGCAACGCAATTACAAAGATTATCTCTCTAGTTGGAGTTTGCTTACCATGCGACAAAGCAGGTTGCAACCAAGTTTAGCCTCTTCCTGTTTAAATAAGAGGTTCTCAACCTTGAACACAAATTATGGTGGGGTTGTTCACTGATGAAGAATGATATTAAGTCAAGGAATTATTCTTTGTGATGAGTTACGTCAAAAAGTTACTTTCATGGAAAGTGAAAGAGGTACTCTTTGGGGTACATCTCAGTTGTGATAACTCATGTAGCATGCTCAAGTGAGTTCTAAATGGAGTGTATACACTAAGTTGGATACGGGCTGATTACACAAGAGGATTGTAATGGGACAATAATGTGGAAAATCAAGATATTCTTCTTGATTTCATTGTGCCTTCTATTGAACCATATTTCGGTGAAATGGATAGATGGATCCATGAAGGATGCCACTGTGAAAAACATTAGTGTTCTTAGGAAGATCTCACCACTTTTTTTTTCAATGATGAAAACGCTGCTCCAAGGGAGAGTAATGTCAAGCCTAGGTCACTTCTAAAAAGAATGGAAAGTGGAGAGTATTTTTTGATTATAGACTGCTCACTGAGGCAACCAAGCGAGATCACTTTTCCCTTCCATTTCAAGATAGATACTAAATGAGGTAGCTGGCTATGAGAAATACACTTTGTGTGATGGCTATGTAGCTACTTTCAAATAGGTATTGCATTGGAGGATCAATTGAAAAAAACCTCATCTCTCCTTGAGGTTTCTTTGCTTTTAGAGTCATCCCATTTGTCTTGAAGAACGCTCCTGCAACTTTCCAACGCTTCATGAACATGGTGTTTCAAGCATTCTTTGGAAAGTCAATTAGGGTGTTCATTGATGATTTTTGCATTTATAGCTCAAAATTGTTGCACCTAGATAAGGTAGAAGAAGGTTTGAAGAGGCTGTACATGACATGGGCAGTCAACTCAACCCCAACAAATGCCACATGGGTGAGGACGAAGTGATCTTGCTTGATCACAAGGTTTCCTATAAAGGCAATGAGGTGAATCCTTCAAAGGCAAAGCCTCTTATTGAGTTATCGTCCCCCAAGAGTCTCAAAAAGATCATCTCATTCGTTCAAAAGGTGAAGTCCATGTCCCGCTTCATTCACTTAGCATGGGAGTAACTTCACCCCTTGCAAAAACTGACACAATGAGTCCGCATGCTCTAATGATCTTGAAGAGTACTTTTGTAGCATTAAAGTCACTTTGTCAGAGCTACCAACACTCATGCCTCCGTGTTGGGAGTACATATTCGTTTTTAGCTCTACTACTAAGAAGGAAACAATTGGTCCTCTTGTGTTACGAATATGTACTTTTGTAGCATTAAAGTCACTTTGTCAGAGCTACCAACACTCATGCCTCCGTGTTGGGAGTACATATTCGTTTTTAGCTCTACTACTAAGAAGGAAACAACTGGTCCTCTTGTGTTACAATTGGTCCTCTTGTGTTTGTAGTGAGAAAATTTAGACCCTACTTGTTACCAAAACCCTTTGTAATCCTCACTGCAAAAAATTTGTTCCCTAGGGCGTCATGTCAAATGAACCTTAGTACTAGGATCTCAAAATGGGTTGTGTAATTGCAAGAGTTTCAATACTCTTTCAAGGTAGAAGATAGTCTGCGTGCACAACTAGCAGGGATTCTAACTTATAGGGTGCACAAGAAGGAGATTAAATTTCCTGAAGTAAAGACCCTAGCATTGCCGCCACCTAAAAGTATCCCTAATGCCTTTACTTTTTTCTTTGATGGAGCTTTTCAACAAGCCACAGGTAAGGCACGGGAGGGTGTATGCAAGACAGAGCGTACACACTTCCCATAGTCCGCACCCAATCGTGACATCCACGACACGACTAACTCATCGAGTTTCCTTTGATCCCGAAGCACGAGATTCCGACGCTTGGTACACAACTAGAACTTGTTGAGTTATTGATTGAAAATCCATGTAACTCGCCAATTAACATGGTCGTTACACGCATACGTCCATGAGACATTGCCACGTAACTCGACGAGTTGGGTGGCATGCGGACTCGACAACTTGTCACCTTTGCCACGTAATTCCACGAGTTATGTGACATTGCCAAGAGGTAACGCCACGTAACTCGGCAAGTTATGTGTCATTACGTCTTGGAAACGACACGTAACTGGTCGAGTTACGTGGCAAAGTGCTGGTAACTTTCCACAACAAGTTACGTGGACTACCAACCTAATGGCGTGAGAAGTCCACGTGACTTGTCGAGATATGTGGATGCCACGTAACACATCCAGATATGTTGGATCCACGTAACTCGACGAGTTACGTGGATACATTTCCAAAAGAGATCTAGCGAGCTACGTGGCTTGCCACGTAACTCGCTGAATTCATTAAATAAAAAGAATAATCTCTATTTAAAATGTTTAGGTCAAAAGTCAAGCTCGAAGGATAGAGTTTCATATTTACACCTTCGAGGTCGCCATCGCTCCAATCTGCAAAGGGGCCCTCGACAGAGTGACACCATAACGCGGTGACGCGCCGCGTCTATAGATTTGTTTGCAAGAGGTTGGCTAAGTTGGCTTCCACTCTCTCACACACACATGCACAAAATGTGACTGTCTCTCTCACACAGACACGTGCACATATTCAAAACTTTGACACCCACGCGCATGTGCAGAAGATTTCGAATGTGGATCTCACCCTCTCCCACACACACACAATGTCACAATTTGTGATTTTGTCTGTCTGTGGTTTGGGGGGCGGGGGGCCAGAGCAGGGCTTGGATAACATTTTTTATGGACTCGGCCTTGGAACCTTTTCACACGTATACAAGAAGTCTAACTGTAAATTTAAGGGGTTTAGGGTCACTACAAATCTTCTATTATAACTGCCCAAATTTGAGCCGACCATTTTTCATTTTGAACAGGCTTTGGATAAAGCAGACTTATCTTTTCCCAAGCCCTGGGGCAGAGATGACAATGTGAGAGAGAGAGAGAGAGAGAGAGAGAGAGAGAGATTTGGGGGGCAAGGCTCGAAAAAAATCTAGATTTTGAATCTTATAAAGCCTCCAACTATGGAAGGAAGTAGGTTTCTTTCTGTTTTTCTAATTTAAAAAAGTAGGAAACTTGTAGACATAGGTTAATTAGGTTTATCCCAAAATTTTGCACTTCTAGAACCTACTACCCGAAACCTAGCCATAAGAAAACCTTACTTGAGCAAGATCGAGAGACCAATTGGAAGGCTCTTACACCTTTAGCTTCATGCCTGATAGTTCGAAAAGCAGCTCCAAGTTTCTTTCTTCATGGAAAGGTTGTTTACAAGAAACAATTAAGATTCATAAACTTCTAGTACATAGGATCATCTCTCTCTCTCTCTCTCTCTCTCTCTCTCTCTCTCTCTCTCTCTCTCTCTCTCTCTCTCTCCCCCCCCCCAAAAACGAGCCTACGCCATACAATTCCTTGCTTCGATCTTGATGCAGTAGCCGATGGTGGTATACGTAGGAGCCACTTTTTTCCTCCTCAGAAACTATCCCCAAGTACTGCACAGATCGGAGCCAGCCACACAATCAATTGTCATATGGATATACCCTTAGTGTGGGAAATAAGTTGTGACCACCCAAACCTAACAAGAGAACGCCTAAAAATTGGGAGCAGGGCCAAGATGAGGTGTTCCATGTACTTAGACACCCATTAATAAAAATAAGTGGTGTCTTCATCCTTGGGCAAGTACTTTTGAAACTCTAATTTATACTTAAACAACGTATATGCATCATATGCACTACATCATCGGTTGAAAGGAAAATGCAATCTAATCTTGCGGAGGCCAGATTGAAGAGTGCTCATAGTCATGAATTTTGACGCACACTACTTTGTCTTTGCTCCTAGACATCGGTTGTGCTATGCTTACAAATCATGTGAGATAGATGTAAACCCCTTGGATTTGTGCATATTAGCACAAAATGATTGTGCCATAAATACGACTGAACGACCAAATTTATCAATGGGGGTTTAAGGCCGATATTCAATTTCCACACCGCGATAGTGAAAGGGTTACCTTATTTACCTATTAGAATTTTCCTGCACACTTTTGTATTATTTGATAGTGATTGTGTTTCCTTTTTCAATGAAGTCACCATGTCGCAGCAGTTAGAGCATGGAGGTGGTGACACACACACACCCCCCCCCCCCCGGCACTAAGCATTCGCTTAGCAGTCGCCTCCCTCAGAGCACCCACAACCACCAGAGTAGGGACCGTCACCTCCTGTTCCTACACCGTCTCTAGCAGACATACACACTTTGGCGATGGAGTTGTTTCGTGGGGCAGAGCGCCTTTGCAGTCTTTCAACCTCCCAAAGTCCAAGTCAGTGAGGACTGAGTCCTTCGAAAATACCACGGTAGTGATCGGTACGATGCATGACCCCCATGCCTTCCAAGAGTGGGCACTCACACACCGTGTTAGGAGAGCATGGTTGTCGTGCCGTCACGTGGATGCCCTTCCTTTGATACGCTCACTCACTTTGCAATAGTTGCGTCCACAGCCAGGAGACTTAGTGGCACGAGCACCCTTTCCCATAGAGCATGCCCTTCTACGTTACGTGACATACTATGGTGCCTTGCCTCACCACTTGGAGGTGCCTACCTACTTTGCTTTACAGCTCTGCATAGAGTTTGTCCTCGGGCTCGACGTGGACTACTTCGACAGACGTCTAGGAGGGGGTCACGGTTTCGGTAGACTGGGCAACAGCAGCAGAGGCTCCGCGAGACGACCGAGTTCATAGGTCGTCCAACTCACCGACGTCGAGTAGACCCGATGGTTCCTTAGAGCATAGTCAAGGGCCTCAGCACACAGCTTGGACGAGAGATCCGTTCCATGGGTGACACATAGACCCGATGTTTCCTTGGAGCATAGTCAAGGGCCTCAACACACAGCTTGGACGAGAGATCCATTCCATGGGTGACACATTGAGCCACCTTGTTAATCATTGTAGCCATATACAACAATCACAAGCAAATATATTAGCCTCAACTTTTCCTAAATAGAGTATATGATGTTGGAGTGGAAGCGTAAACTATTCTTTAGTGGAATGAGTCCACTATATTAGCATGCCATGCATGAATATCAGAAAATAGTGTGATAAGCCCTTCGCTTCAATGACGGTCTCAACAATTTGAGCCAATACTATACGTGCCTTTCACAATTACACTATCATGGATACATCATAGTTCATCATTGCCAAACAAAAATTGTGAGCTTATATCCTCTTATTGCCAACCTTGTGTGCCATTATCCTTGATGTTAAGTCAATGGATAGTACTTTGGCATAGAATAGAAGCTTTGCTTCACTGTAAGTCTGTCAAAGCACTTGTCCCCTCTCTGAGAGTAGTTGCCTTTGCTTGAATCTGTCTGATAGCCATAGATGCTAATAAATTTAGAGTTGTTGTATGTACCATGTATGCCCGTGTGGCTTGGTTCATAATGATCTCCAATAAAAAGGTAGGTAGACATGTTGCCAAGTTTCCCCAAGCTCGTATGCTACTAGCATATTCCAAACTTTGGAACCTTCTAGGAAATATGCCCTAAAGTGAATCCTTGCTTGACATGAGTTCATCGAGGAGATGAGATAGAATGGAGCCAGAGTGCTCTTAGCTATTAGGTGCTCACTCGGGTTGACACACAAATATCAAAGCAAAAGAGAATGAACATTGTTGATCTTTCATAGAGAAACGGTCTTGCCAAATTATGCAGCTTATTGAGAATCATGACATTGCCCAATATTACAACACATAGATCATGAACCTTAGCTGTCAAATTTCATCTAATTGCCAAACTTTGCTTCACCGAAGAAACATTTGTCGAGTTTCTGTGATCATCGCCCGTAGCACCGGAAGTCGTAGAGTCCGTGGTATGATTGACATATACAAAACATTGCATATGTATAGAATCCATGGTGCATCGTTCACCATTTTCTTGATCAGCATAAGTGTAGCAAAATGTTGCCTAAGAGCCATTCCCCATCAAAAATTTAAAACCTAAACACACAGATGGAGAAAGAAAGACTTTTGTAGATTTCTTAGGCTGCAAAGAGCTGGCCATGCAAAACATCTTTGTACCCGTCAAAAATTCCAACAACACACCTTGCTATACTAATACTTGACAAGTATCCATGACCTCTCTAGATGAAGAGTTATCTCCTTGAGATACTGAAGTATTGCTGATTAACCTTGCTTTTACATCAAAAGCTAACCTTTTGGTAATCTCTTGCAGTATGAAATCATATATAAAGCTAAAAAAATCATGGAAATAGGATATCTCAAACCTGATGATCACACTCAATCGAAGTGCTCTTGCTGATGCCTTGCGTGAGGAGAAGTTGTGCATCTTACCGATACCGTTTCTTACTCAAGCCTTGCTTGATTGTAGTCTTCAAAACAATCTCTGGCTTATGCTAGTAGTGTATTAGGCAAAAACTTTGTGCTTATGCTAATTCCCACAAGCCTTGATCTATGACTTGAGTACTTAAATTGCACAACTATGAGAAAATTTCCATGTTGGCAACACACATGTCTATTGCATGCCATGGCTGTCGAGCATATTCTCAACAAAAATAGAAATCAATGCGTACCTCATGAAGTACTCATGCCGACTTGCTTGTCGACTTCTTGAATTGCAATAACTAGTTGGCCCTCCTGAATAGCTTTGTCACCTTCATCAAGCAAAGGTATGCTAAAAAGAGATTTAAAGGTCCCCCGATATTACTCCATTGAAGAGAAGATCCTCGATTTCTTTGGCCATCCCACGTCCAAACTTAAAGAAAATTGCAGTGCCATACTTGTTGGTGGTTACTACAGTTTACAAATATCGAAGCAAGATTCGATTTCTTCGTACGAATTTCCATGTCAAGATGCCTTTGAACACATCACATCAAGTTGTGAGAAACACATCAAGCATCAAGCCATGCTTTGTGCTCGATGGTAAGTCCTGAAGCTTGCTACAAACAAACCGCTTTCATTTGGTCTACACTTTGCATGCCTTACATGCTTTTGCCTCAACCCTTCCATGTGGTGTTGATAACCCGCATTCATCTTTCTTGGTTGGCTACTTCCTCGATTGAACTCATAACCTCAAGCAAGGGAACATACTAGTTTTGTAACTTTTGCAATTTCACTACTGCTAAAGACATTGCATGTCATGTAAAGACATTGCAAAGCCCGTGCAACACTATTATACTGCGCTTGATTTTCAAGGGAGAGTGGAGTTGTCAAAGCAAGCACATGCAAAATATTGTTTGGTTGGTTGAGTTGAAAAAGAGGCTTGTGAAATGAGTGCATCAGATGTGAGAGATAGTGACTCTTATAAATGCCGCTGTGTGTGTGTGTGGGGGGGGGGGGGGGGTGGGGGGTGGGGTTGAGAGAGAGAGAGAGAGAGAGAGAGAGAGAGGGGGGGCCACCTGCGGGAGAAGCAGGAAATACTGAAGCTGACGATTTGACAAGGTCTATTGGAATAGCTTGTGGGACGTTATCTCATTTGAAAGAGCCATTCGCCATATAAAAGCACAGTTTCTCCTTATCCTCTCACCATAAACTAGACCTATAGTGCTTTCACAAACAAGCACCTTAGTATTTCCTTCAGACATGGAGACATGGACAAAGCTGGTAGCAACACCAATATAGTCCTTGCAATAGCAGTGAGCAAAACGGTAAGCCAAGATTGAGCAACCGGCCGTATCATAATGCCCAACATCAACATAGCCCACCTCCTCCACAACGGCACCCGTATATGCCCGGACACCCAAGGGGCCACATCATACGCAACCTCCTCTTCTCTTGTGCTTCTGCTAAATTCATCCCCGATTAATCCTGTTTCCATGTTCTTGTATACATGATGTATAACCAGCGCTATACTTTGTTCATATGTATAGATTACTTATAAAATCACAGAGGATGGACCCTAATTCCTGCTTCACCTGATCTATTACCTTCTTCTGAATTAGCATTCATAGATGCATCAAGTTCATAATAAAATCATATACTTGGACAAACATAATACACCTCCCCTTTCCCTCAAAAACTTGCAAATGATGCTCTTGCCATTTGGAAGTGCTCTTTTTTCTTTTGACAAACTTCATATTTGGTGTCATTGGTCATAAAGACAAACAAGTAACTTCGTCACATCATCCACCATTTTTGGTTAATCATGTCCGGGGGTGCCACACATGCAAGCACATCGGACATATATATAAGCCTTTTCAAATGCCACCCTGATATTTTGGATCCGCAAGTCTAACTTGTGTAGATGTTTTGGCCTAAGTGGGTCTCAATTGTAACTTGTGACATAGATCACCCCTACTTTACTATGTCCCAAAATATACTCTTTTTCTGCACATATGTTTGAACGTTGACATTTCCTTTATAAGATCAACATCCATTCTATATACTGGAGGTTGAGACCACCATCCTACTAACCAGCTTGTCCCACTTCATTGCCGACTGTTTGAAGACTTCTTGCACTACCCTTGCTAGCCCCATATTGCAATCAGTGCACCTTGATCCATGCTCAAGTTCGCCAAAGCAATGTTACGCATAACACTTTTTCCCCAAGAGCCCCTCACTTTCAACATTCCAAACTAGGAAATTTCTGAATCAATGTACATCTTTTCATAGTCATTCCGCAGAATGCCGTCAGACCATCAGTATCCCTAAAACCTTATGGAGAAAGTAGTAACTTTATTCAGTCTAGGCAACCTGTGACCAATGGTTTGAAGTACCTCCCCTCTTGTGAAGCATCTTAGAACAAAAGCTTTTCAATGACTTGTGCTCTAAGAACCACGATTTGCAAAGTTACTGATACTGGTCAACTTGTGCTGCTCTAAGAACCACGATTTGCATAGATATTGATACTGATCAACTTGTGCTTATGTATGCATCTTCTCATGTCATTGGCTGAATGTTGGCTTTCAAGGTGTGAGCATATGCAGCCGCATTATGAGAGAAACCACTCACTTTGCATTCAAAGAAAACAACCAACAGCATTTTTGCTTTACCCACGTTGCTTGCTACCATCTTTCAAAAGTATTCGCTAACAATCTCACAATGAATTCATTTGCTCATGTCAACATCTTGCATAGTGCTACATACCCTCAAGACTCAGGCATATGAGATTACATTTGGAGCCATTGGATTCACAGAAAACAGCATACAGCTTCCTGCCATACCCCCGTTTTGGGCATAACATAAATTAAGAGAAGTTCAAAGGTGACATGGCAGAGGTTACTATCAAGATCTTGTGCCTTCAAAAGTATGCACGAGACTCAGCATACATGCAATTAGTGCATGCCCAAGCACTGGGGAGGCCCCTTAACTCATGATGAAATCGTCTTCCCACATGGACGTCTTGCATGATGCCACATACAGTCGAAATGCAAGAATAAGTGATTACATTTGAAGAGAAGGCATGGCTCCATATGCCTGACCCTACCCATGTTGGGCATAGCTTGTATTTAAGTGTGGCAGTCCAAGTTCTCTTCAGAATGCAAGCATATGTGATCACATTTGTAGAGAAGCCCATGCTTTAAATTCACATAAAAAAGCCCTTGTTTTCCTAGCACTTCTTCTGTTCTTGAAGATGCAGCCCAAGATACAACATTTAGCAGTGAAAGCCTTGTTTCCACGTTTGCTGAAGCGCAGCCCAAGCGAAGGATTCCGGACCAGAAGCTCTTCAAGATCAGGTTGTGCTTAGGCTCGTCTCTGTGGCATTGAAATGAGCTCCGAGCTTGGTACCTTAAAGTTCAGGCGATCGGATGTACAGAGAAAGCCCTAGGCGGCTAGGCCTACCCATGCCTTAAAATTTCAGGTGATACACGGACCACAATGCACGTTACTTTACACGGGCATAGATCTTCCGCTAGCAAGCAGCATGTGGGCCAAGGCTAGAAAATACATTTTTTATAACTCAAGAAATTAATGGCAAACTTGAAATTCTCCCGGTTTAGAACTGCCGATATTTACACTAAAAATTCTGTAATTTTTTTTGTTTTTCTTCAAGCCAAGCTCAAAATCTAACCAAGATTTTACAATTTTTGTCGGTTAAAATACATTGTACCCCGATTTTTTTCTAACATCGATGTGGGCACTTGGTAAATTCATAGCTAAAAGCAAATTGGGATCGTCTTGCCTCAACTATGACAGACATGGATGCCCAACAATTAACAACCTTCCTTGTGACGATGCGACTCGACCCTTTGACTTGCACAATCATGTATGTCCAACACACCATCCGTCTCCCAAACGTTGCTTGCTAAAAACTACGTGAGTCTAGACAATTAACACTGGTTGGGTGTCAGGACAAGGGTCCTACGGGGCAAGGCCCAACCTAGGGGGTCAGGGACCTAGGCCAGGGGCCTGGACTGGACCAGTGTGGACTGGGGATCCGCTTAGGGCAAGAGCTACGAGCTAGGCCTATATAAAGGGCGGTAGGGAGGAGGATCCTACGTCTTAGTCTCCTAGGTCTTACATTTGTATCAAAGCTCAGGGAGGAGCGGACTATGGAGGAGGGGGGAAATGCTTTGTGTCTGTCTTTATCTCTCTCTCCATTCATGGATGCTTAGCCTAGGGTTCTCTTTATCTTTCTCTTGAAGCATTCAAGGTCGATGCAAAATTCCATGCAAAAGTCGTGATGCGCATAGACTGTGGGATCGGAGTCTACACAGAGGTTGAGGTCGAAACCGAGGAGCAGGGCTGTGTGCAGCCACTCCAAGGCAAGGAGAGAAGGCACAACGACCTGCATCAAATCGCGCCTGCAGGACCTCAATAGGTGCCGGCAAGCAAAGCAAGACCCATAGAAGGGGTCGCGGGATTTAAGCCACATATCGGCCGCTCCATCTTCCCCAGGCTTGTGCTCTGTCGGCCCAGCTCGCCATAGCTCCTGTTTCTTTGTTTTTTTTTCTTTCACATTCAGGACGCCCAAAGGTTAAAGTTGGCCACCCTAATATTCTTAAGGGTGTATTCCCACCCCGGGCACACACCCCGCCATCATCGCGTTAGCAGGTTGGGCATGGTGCATAGCTACGCAAGGCATGGGCATGTGCCTAGCTATGGTTGCAGAAAAGTCACATGCAAAAAAATTACAAGTGCAATTTCTTGAGAAAGGTCACAAGTGCGACTTCTCGAGAGGCATTGAATCTACAACCGTGGCTTTGAAGGCCACTACTCTTTGTGCAAGGTTCTCCGCGGGAAGCCTTGCAACAAGTATGTTACCAACAGGGATGAAAGGCATGTGAGGCCATGTTGGCAAGGTGCCACGCCATGAAGCCATGTAGCCGATAAGGGGGATCAAAGTACGTATTCCCTCAGTGGGATGATATGTTGCCGCAAGAGGAAGCTACTGCAAAATTAAGGCTTGAACGGGAAATCCATGACATGCATGGATGCAGACAAGGTTGTACATGTTAGCTATGACACCATGGAAGCAAGGCTCTAAATCAACAACATGGTAGTACAAGTCGTCACCCAATTCATGAGGTATGCAATTGTTTTAAATTTTTGATGAGGTATGCAATTGTTTTATATTTTTGATGAGGATGTGATTGCTCATTATGCCATGCACACGAGGTGTGTGTGCTCTAAACACTCAAAGTACAAACACGGCTTGTAACAGTAACCTTAAGCACTAATTTTGTTAAGAATCACTAATCAGTTGGAAGTCCCCAGTCAAACATGGCTTGAGTACAAAATACTTTCAATTAGAAGCTGCATGGCTTCTCTTGAGTATCTAAATCAAGCACATTCACCCGAGATTACATTTTGGGTGTATGTCTCACTCTAAGACATACAACATAGGAGTTTTCGATGTTCGGAATATGCTATCAGCATATGAACTTGGGAGTCTTTGCAACATGTCAGCCTATCTTTTTACTTGCAATCGAGTAAACCAAGCCAAGAAGGCATGAGCGGGACATCCAACAACTCTCAAGTTATTCACATATATGGCTATGAGCCGGATTCGAGCACACTACCAGAAACCTGCCCACAAGTGGGTGAACAAGGTTACTTAATTCCAAGTTATGTGAAGCACGGCTTCTCTATGCGCCGTATTATTATCGATTGACTTCGGATCAATGATAATGGAACATATATTGGGCTCTGTGGATATAAGCTCATAGTTTACACAATAGTGCACTGTGATGTATCCATGCCAGTGTCATCGTGCAAGGCACATATACCAAGGGCTCACATAGTTGAGACTGTCATTGAAGCCAAGGGCTTATCATTCAATTTCTTGATCTATATGCATGGCATACTAGTATGATGGACGTACAACATCCATCATTGCATACGCTTCCGTTATTACACTAGCAACTCTGTCAAGGACACAAGATAAGTGATGTCAAGCTAGGACTTATTTCACAGGCAAAGTGCCATATTTAAGTCATTTTTGTAAAGTCACGACCCCATACATGGTAGGTCATGGGTCAAGCTGTGGCTTGCGTTTTCTTTTACCTCTCTTTATGAGAGTGTTATACAGGCAGATTGTTGCATGCTTATAGGAAGCTGCATTGTGGTTAACTTGAAAAAATCCACAAACACCCAAACCGAGCCATGACCTCTATTGGTGATTAGTAGACCCAAAAGTAATCTCCTAGAGATATTGCACGTAGAGTGAAAAATGCTTCATAAGCAACAACTTAAGGAATATGCATGCCGTTCCAAATCAGCCTTTGCTAAACACTAGGGCTTATAACACATAGTGTGTATGCAATTAGCAAAAAAATAGATCCGAACCTGTATTTCCATGGTGATCCTTGAAAATACTTATGGCAAATGTGATGCGTCTAGCACACGTTAAAAAGGAATGTAAATAGTTTTGAAAAGAAACTAAATACTTTCAGTTGCAATCTTTTGCAAGCCTTGCTGAAACGTCTGAATCACAATAGAAGGTGAAACATTGATCACTTCTAAGTACAGACAATGAAACTTTTTCATTAACAATTTATAGCCTTGCTATATGTATAAACAACCATTTGTAATGTTGTTTAGCAATACTTGTAGCCAAACAAGTCATTGTAAGTATCAGACAATTTTTAGCCACTGAAATTGCTCCTGATACGTCGTGCTGAAAATGGTCTAGAAAACAGATTTGACCAGCACTTAGGGACTTTGTCGTGACACATATTTGAAATAGGGGCGCCAGTGTCAGTCCCAGAGACTCATATTCGCCACATGTGGAATATGTCTCAACTAAGGATGGCTGAAAAAAGAACATCCTTCAAGCACACGATGTACTTGTGTGTGGAGGTAATTCTAAACACTCTACGACAAGAGTGAGAGGGACCCTCATTCATTGCTCCACACTGGCTAAACCGAACTCCTTGAGTTCCTAGACCATGTTTTATCCCATGTGACAACATGTGCCAAATTGAACCCTACAAGTAGGTTCGTAACAGCATAAGGCAGAAAGATTAGATTGGACACTTGGCCCAAAATACTTGTGCTGACATGCCCTTGGCATGGCTCTGTAACATTCAAGCATACTTATACGTCTTGAAAAACCAAGCAAAGCATACTAAAAATGGAATAACACCAAATCAATAGAAGCGTACCTGGAGATTTGAATGTACTGTTCACTTACCCGTATTCAAATGGAGAGGAGCACGTCCCCCCTACCTGAAAAAACAAACAACATTGCACTGGGAACCGTGGGTACTGTTGCCTTTGCAATCCAAGACCTTGGATTAGAATCTATATAGTCAAACCCCTTGGCAAGACTCCTTGTAGAAACTGCTCAACTAGCAGATAACGGTAACCAACATAGTCAACCGTGTACAGAATGATTGGAATCAACGTGAAAGGTGTGTTCTTTCCTTGAAAGTAAAACTAGGAGAGATCAACTGTGATCCTCAATGCAGATCAAACTGTGATCCTTAATGCCTATGGGGTGATGTAGCAATCACCCGCCGGGTCTTACCCCAAAACAGTATGTTCATAGACACTCCGTAGTGCTATAGATAGAGCAGGAGACCCACACAAGTGAACTGTCGAGCTCTTATGGATAGCCATGTTGTCACAACTGATTGCTGCATGTATACTTTCTTGTAGAGATTAGCTGCTATGAGTTGAAGATTATCAAAAACTCAACTTGAGTGTCGCACTGAAAACATGTAGTGCAAAAATGACACTCTAAACATCCATAATTTTAAGACTCTTGCTTGTCCATTAATGTTGATGTGTATTCCATTGGATAGATTTGTTTGATCGTGAACACAATAACCCAAGGAATGCCAACAGTTGGGTCTTACCCGAGATCTAACAATGACTCTTAGCCAGCATGTGTGGCTCATAGACCTCGTGGCAATTAGTGTTCAATCGTTGAACCGATGAAGACTAATCTGGATGGCATCTTGCCCAATTTCTAGCGGAGAGTTAGAGCACCTTGGCTCAAGCTAACTCGCACACAGAACATGTATCAAAAGATTCTTAGAAAGTTTTCATTATTCTTTGAGAGAAATAATAGAGAGAAGAAGAGCATGCTGGGCTGAGGAACTTTCCTTAAATTTGTAAACTGTGTACCCAATCTGTGTGCTCTTATGCATCTTATGCCTGACATGTTATTTCGGACATTGTTGATTCCTCACCAATGTTATACACTACTGTGATTCCCCGTTTACCAGTCATTTGGGACAACTGTCTGTAACCGTGAGGAAAATACACCTCAATACTGTCAGTTATCCAAGGGGATAGGCGGATTACAAAGAGTAATCTTGTGTTGAAGGATAAGCAAAGTGCGTACTTTAGCACCAAGCACCAAGTGATCCAATTAGTAAGCATTTATTGCTCTTCTTGGAGTTTACTTACTATCAGTTAATGCATGTTGCGACTCGGTAGTCTCTTCATGTATAAGTCAGGTTCTCAACCTTGACACTCGTCAAGGTGGGGTTGTTTACTGATGCAATTTGAGAACAAGTCAAGGCCTTACACTTGGCTGATGATTTAGGTCAGCAAGTTACTTCATAGAAAGTGAAAAGCGGTACTCTTTCAGGTATATCTTTGTCGTGATAACTCGTATAGTATGCTCATGTGCGTTCTAAATGGAGTCTACACACTAAATGGTTACAAATGGACAACAATATGGAAAATCAAGATGTTACTCTTGGTTTCATTGAACCTCCTGCGGAACCGTGTTCCGGTCAACCAAACAGCTGGATCCATGAAGGATGCCACTTGAAAGAACATTCTAGTGTTCTAAAGAAGAACCTTCCCACTTTTGTTTTCGAGGATGAAAACTCTTCCTTAAGGGGGGAGTAATGTCACGACAAGGGTCCTACGGAGCAAGGCCCAACCTAGGGGGTCAGGGACCTAGGCCAAGGGCCTGGACTAGACCAGTGTGGACTGGGGATCTGCTTAGGGCAAGAGCTAGGATCAAGGCCTATATAAAGGGCGGTAGGGAGGAGGATCCTACGTCTTAGTCTCCTAGGTCTTACATTGGGTAACATAACAAGACATAATATTGTCCTTTCAAGATTTTGAAAAAAATTCAATACTCTTTGTATATGTGTGAAGTTTCAAGCGTCCTTACATGAGGTTGATGATAGGAACCCATTCTACATGGGCAAAGTATCATCCATATTTCTTGGTTCATTAGGTCATGGCAAGCTTCCAAAACCAATTTAGTGATGCATTTGACTAAAAACAAAATATTTGCACGATTAACCCCATGCTACACCACATAGAGAATTTTTCACACAACTAATCTATTTTTTCAATTTTTTCAACTAATCTATAGCTTTTCATGTAGGACATCTCGCCATGTGCATGTGACTATGGGTAAGTGAACACTATGCTCAACCTTCATGTATGCATGTAATTTGGCTTTATTCCATTTTTGAATAAGTTTTGCTTGACTTCTCTGAGAAGGACGTGTCAACGTGAATGATTTCATCCATTTTTATCTTCAAAGAAAGGACAAGGTCATGTAGGAGAAAAGTATTCTGGGCCATAATGTCCAAAATACTTTTCTGCATGCTACATTTATGGACCTACATGTAGGGTTTGGATTGGCACATTTTGTCACATGGCATACAACATGGTCTTGGAACTCAAGGAGTTCATTTTAGCCAGTGTGGAGTAAGGATAATGAGGGTTGTTCTCACTCATGTCGGAGAGTGTTTACAATTACCTCCACATACAAGTACATCTCATACTTGTAGGATGTTCTTTCTGGGACAACCTTATCTAACACATATTCCACATGTGGAGAATATGAGACTTTGGGACTGACAGTGGCGCCCATCATTTGAATTATGTGTTGCGGCCCAAGTCCCAAGGTATTGGTCAAATCCGTTTATTAGAACATATTTGAGCACATTGTATTCGAAACAATTTTAGTGGCTAGAGATTTTCGGTTACTTAGTAAGACTTGTTAAGGTTACAAGTATTATTAAACAACTTTAAAATTGGTTATTTATGCATGTCGCAAAGCTTTGTTCTATTAATGAACTAGTTCATTTGGTACCTAGATGTGATGTAATTTTTCACATTCTACTATGGTCCGAATAGATTAGCACGGTTTTCATGTGGAAGGTATTCAGTTCTTCTCCCATGAGCAGTGAGATTACCATTAGCCATAAGCATTGGCAACTACAGTTATGGATATGCAGGTTTGGATCTATTTTTTGCTAAATGCATGCACACCAAATGTTATGGGCCCTAGTGTTTCTCAAAGACGGGGATTTGGAGTGGCATGCAGTTTCATGACATAAGTAGCTTCTAA
This sequence comes from Adiantum capillus-veneris, assembly GCF_014529385.1. Taxonomy (NCBI): domain Eukaryota; kingdom Viridiplantae; phylum Streptophyta; class Polypodiopsida; order Polypodiales; family Pteridaceae; genus Adiantum; species Adiantum capillus-veneris. Next base: position 110,305,730 of record NC_140940.1, on the reverse strand, counting down.
AGCATTTTGCACTCTATGTGCACTATTTTTATGAGAGTAATTGTAGATCGATCAATCGCCAATAGAGGTCATGGCTCGGTTTGGGTGCTCGTATATCAACTCCCTACAGTTCACCAAGACGGTTGTTTCTAAAAAAATATTGATTAATGAGCAATAATGTAAGAAATTGGGATCCCTGTTTACCAGTCATTTTGGAGGACTCTTTGTAGAAGATGGGGAAATACACCTCAATACTGTCAGTATCCAGAGAGGATAGGCAAGTTGAGCAGTGTAAATATTGTGCTAAAGTATATGCTTAGTACGTATGTTAGCACAAAGCAACCCAATTAGAAAGATTATCTCTCTAGTTGGAGTTTGCTTACCATGCGACAAAGCAGGTTGCGACCAAGTTTAGCCTCTTCCTGGCTAAATAAGAGGTTCTCAACCTTGAACACCGATTATGGTGGGGTTGTTTACTGATGAAGAATGATATTAAGTCAAGGACTTATTCTTTGTGATGAGTTACGTCAAAAAGTTACTTTCATGGAAAGTGAAAGAGGTACTCTTTGGGGTACATCTCAATTGTGATAACTCATGTAGCATACTCAAGTGAGTTCTAAGTGGAGTCTATACACACTATGTTGGATAGGGGCCAATTACACAAGAGGATTGTAATGGGACAACAATGTGGAAAATCAAGATATTCTTCTTGATTTCAATGAGCCTTCTATTGAACCATATTTCGGTGAAACGGACAAATGGATCCATGAAGGATTCCACTATGAAAAACATTAGTGTTCTTAGGAAGAACTCACCACTTTTTTTTTCAATGACTAAAATGCTTCTCCAAGGGGGAGTAATGTCAGGTCTAGGTCACTTCTAAAGAGAATGGGAATTGGAGAGTATTCGCTGATTATAGACTGCTCAATGAGGCAACCAAGCGAGATCACTTTTCCCTTCCATTTCAAGATGAGATACTAAATGAGGTAGTTGGCTATGAGAAGTACACTATGTGTGATGGTTACATAGCTACTTTCAAATAGGTATTGCATTGGAGGATCAATTAAAAAAAACCTTCATCTCTCCTTGAGGTTTCTTTGCTTTTAGAGTCATGCCATTTTTCTTGACAAACGCTCCTGCAACTTTCCAACACTTCATGAACATGGTGTTTCAAGCATTCTTTGGAAAGTCAATTAGGGTGTTCATTGATTTTTTTTGCATTTATAGCTCAAAATTGTTGCACCTAGATAAGGTAGAAGAAGGTTTGAAGAAGCTGTACATGACATGGGCAGTGAACTCAACCCCAACAAATGCCACATGGGTGATGACGAAGTGATTTTGCTTGATCACAAGGTTTCCTATAAAGGCAGTGAGGTAGATCCTTCAAAGGCAAAGTCTCTTATTGAGTTACCGTCCCCCAAGAGTCTCAAAGAGATTATATTATTCGTTCAAAAGGTGAAGTCCATGTCCCGCTTCATTCACTTAGCCTGGGAGTAACTTCACCCCTTGAAAAAATTGACACAGCAAGTAGAGTCTGCATGGTCTGATGATCTTGAAGAGTACTTTTGTAGTATTAAAGTCATTTTGTCAAAGCTACCAACACTCATGCCTCTGTTTTGGGAGTTCATATTCTTTGTTAGCTCTACTACTAAGAAGGAAACAATTGGTGCTCTTTTGCTACAACAACAAGAACTCACAATACCAGGATGCAACCCATCTTAGTAGGGTCATGAATGCTATGGAGAGACACTGCACAGAGGTAGAACTCATGATGCTTGCTCTCATGTTTGTAGTGAGAAAATTTAGACCCTACTTGTTACCAAAACCCTTTGTAATCCTCACTGCAAAAAATTTGTTCCCTAGGGTGTCATCTCAAATGAACCTTAGTACTAGGATCTCAAAATGGGTTGTGGAATCGCAAGAGTTTTGATACTCTTTCAAGGTAGAAGATAGTCTACGTGCACAATTGGCAAGGATTCTAACTTATAGGGTGCATGAGAAGATACTCTTTCAAGGTAGAAGATAGTCTACGTGCACAATTGGCAGGGATTCTAACTTATAGGGTGCATGAGAAGGAGATTAAATTTTCTGAATTAAAGACCCTACCATTGCCGCCACCTAAAAGTATCCCTAATGCCTTTACTTTGTTCTTCAATGGAGCTTTTCAACGAGCCATAGGTAAGGTAGGGGAGGGTGTATGTAAGACAGAGCGTACACACTTCCCGTAGTACGCACCCAACCATGACATCCACAACGCGACTAACTCGTCGTGTTTCCCTTGATCCTGAAGCACGAGATTCCGACGCGTGGTACACAACTAGAACTCACTGTTAGGAAATATGACGTAGGTAAATAGATATTTGAGTAGATTACTTAATGGAGAGAGATAGATTTTTCACACAAGAGATTATAGAGTAGAGAGAGAGAGAGAGTACACACGATATACGTGGTTCACCCAATGTGGGCTACGTCCATGGGAAAGCAGCTACTCAATGGCTTTAGTACTTCAAAACAAGAAGTAGTTTACAAAGGGATTATACCCTTAATAGAGCTCCCGCCTTGCTTCACTCTCACCACCTCACACCCACCTTGTTGCATCAACTTCACACTATGAAATGTGTGTAGAAATGGCCTCCTTTTAATATTTATAGGCCAAAAGGGTTGCCCTCTCTCATGAGAGGAATCCATGTGTAGCCGCCCTTGTGTAGATAAGTCCAAATTAGACCCTCCAATCTGCCCATGTGTGGCCGCCCTTGAGAAGAAAAGTCCGCTTTTGAATTCGGCCACCAGCCCCCACCGGCCATTGACTTCCGACCACTTTCCGGCCACCGTCCAGCCATAATATCCCGGCGAAAAGGAATATTCCGATGAAGTCGAGATTGGCCATGAAAACTTTGGTTTCTGGCGAGTGATTTTTATTTCTGGCGAGTGATTTTCCTTCACGCACAATGGCTTCTCCTCATAATGGAGGCCTTACAAATGTGCGTTTTTACCACAGAAATTTACAAGGGGTAAATCAGGCTCCATGCTTAACAATCTCCCACTTGGAGACTGATCTCCAAACCAAACCTGTGACTGCTTTCCATCCTGGATTCTTATCCTTGAATGCCAATTGAAGATAAGGAAAATCTCAACTTCTCCTTGTTGACCACCTTTGTAAACATGTCTGCAGGATTTTCACTTGTATGCACCTTTCCCAGCTTTAGCTGTCCCTCTTTCAAAAGAGTGCGTATGAAGTGATCTCTCACCTCAATGTGCGTTGTCCTTGAATGAAAGACTGAGTTCTTTGCAAGATGGATAGCGCTTTGGCTATCACTGTACAAGACACAATTGTCTTGTTTGAATCCAAGCTCTTCAAAGAATCTGTGAAGCCACATAATTTCTTTGCTTGCCTCCGTCATTGCTACATACTTTGCTTTCGTGGTAGAAAGTGAGACCACTTTCTGCAGCTTTGAAGCCCAACTTACTACTATGCCTCCAACCGTGAAGACATAGCCAGTAGTGCTCCTTCGAGTATCTTTGTCACCTGCCATATCTGCATCAACATACCCTTCTAGAAGAATATCAGTTTCTCCAAAATAAAAAGCATTTGTTGTTGTCCCTTTTAGATGCTTAAGTAGCCACTTCACAGCTTGCTAGTGTTATTTACCTGGGTTGTCCATGAACCTACTCACAACTCCCACTGCACGTGCAATATCTGGCCTTGCCCAGACCATAGCATACATTAGAGAACCTACCGCTGCAGCATATGGAACTTTAGACATATAGGCTATCTCCTCTTGTGTCTCTGGACACATATCCTTCGTTAGTTTAAAGTGACCAGCGAAAGGTGTAGAAACTGGTTTGGCATTTTCACTACAAGAGGTTGTGTGCTCTTGTGACGCTGTTAGCGATGGAAATACACTGGGTTTTTATAACCCCCGGCGTCACTAATAGCGTCGCTAATAGCGTCACTATAACCGTCGGTATATGCGTCGCTATGAGTGTCGCTATATAGAGACGCTCATAGCGACGGTATAGCGACGTTTAAACAGAAGTCTATAGCGACGCTCATAGCGACGCTACAGAGCCATAAATAGCGACGCCTGAGAGAATTTTTTTTTGGTGACAGGGCATTGAATGCCCTGCCACCCATCAACCATATTGTACTTGATTCACTTTTTAAAAAAGGTGCAAGGGTAGATAATAGACCCAAAATAGTCACCCACAAGACGCATTGTTTGCAAAATTGACAAGCGTAAAATTGCCAATTGTACACATCATAGGCAAAATGAATTGATTGGAAAATGTAATAATGACAATTGTACAACATTATAGGCATAAAGAATTGATTGGCAAAATGAACTGCAGTGACAAATGTAATAATATACATGGTTCAAAAAGACGTATAAAATCCGTCTCATGATACATAAGCTATGAGAAACCCTAAACTAATGCTATCTAGCTACGGCTAAACTGACGTCGTCTAGTCAGACGTCTCATAGCGTCCAAGCGGCGTATCTGTCGGATTCTGCAAAAAAAGACAATAAGACAGCTTTCAGTAAGTATAAACATACAACGACATTTATAAAACAATACAAAAAATAGAAAAGAGTAAACCCTAATACTAACCATGCCGCCGCGAGAACTGAGAATGTCCATCAGGGAGTTTAAGCCCTTCCTGCCTGCGTACTCGCGCTCGTACGGTGTGGGATCACGTCCTGTCATCGACCACTGTCAAAACATACAAAGATTTCATTATGTTAGAATTAAAAAACTCATAAACCCTAAACTATCGAACATAAAGAGCAATGCGAAAACACTTACAAAATCGGACTCAAATGATGCCCATCCACTGCTCCCCAAGTGGTGCGAGCTCCCTGCCTCTACTCGCGCTCTGGCTGCATTTTTTTGTTGCTTCCACTTGTTAGGATTCTCGCGCGCCGCTTTCTTCGCATTCTTCCAATCTTCTTTGGCCAGCCAATCTGGCCTGTTCCACCCATGCTTGATTGCTTTTTGCACTTCGGAACGCTTGTGTTTGCAGTATTTGCGCATTCGAATCTTCATCAGGTCTTCATTGAAGCGCTGATCCCGTGTTGGAACGGGAAACTCATCATGAAGTATGATGATGACTCTGTTTTTTAAATCACTTGGTACTTCACTCCATTTGTTTAGTATGTAGTGTCTAAACAGCTGAGAGCAAAGACCACGCATGCGCGAGATCACCTTCTTGCCGTCATCATCCATGATGATACCGCCGCTGAAGTCGACGGAGTAAGGCAAGCCCTATGGCCGGTGACGCGTGAACCTGGGTATCCCGGCAGGGGTCTCTAGTGGCGTGCCGATGGGGGTACAGACGTCAGGTGTCTCCACCGGCGTCTGGGCCCCGAAGCGAGGAGTGTCGAGTGGGGTGGCTCCTGGCGGAGTAGGTAGAGGTGTGTAGCTGCTAGGAACAGTTAGCCGCGCAAAACCTGGCGTAGATGGCGATGTTGTGGCTGGTGTGGGGGCGGGCAAAGAAGGGGAGGGTAAAGAGCCTCGTCGAACACGAGGTGGTGTGGAGGCATCGGCGGCGGTATCCCCACAACAACCGCCACCGCCACCACTAGAGCGCCTGTGTCTAGACGAGTGTGAAGCTCGTCTCGTCGATGCCGAAGCTTCGGAGAGCGCCGAATGCTCCGAAAGAGAGGGAGATGCGGATGGAGTATGAACGCGCGATGATGCACCAGAGCGATGACGCTCCAGGTACCACTGTCTCTGCTGCGGTGACAAAGAAGAAAGAAACTCCTCATCATCCATACCTGCATTAAACACACGAATATTTAAACTTAATATTGAATGAATAGAGTAGACAATGACGCAAAGACCATTAAATACAATGACGTAATGACCCATATAAATACAATGATGCAATGAATTGAGTGATAGAAGAGGCAAGTCGAAAACTCAGAATTTTCAATCAAAAGATGTGAGTGCGAGTAGAAAAGAGCGTTATACACCATGGAAGGTACTTAGAGAGCCAGAACTTTTACAACACGGAGCAAAATTGTTCAAATACAATATTTGTGGCTTTAAGAGATCTCTCTCTCATCCTCACATAACTCAGCATAACTTCCTATATCTATATAGAGCTCTCCGTTTAAACACATATCCTCTCTTTCATTTTGTAGCTCCTCTGCATGCACCCCATATAGAGTAGTAGCATCTTGATGCTCGTCTGGCACCACCACAGCGGCTTCTGATTGAGCATCTTCTCTGATCTCCTCCATTGATGCCGTTGTGATTGGCACATGGTAGCCTTCATACGTCCTTGCACTACGAGGGGCTACCTCTATGACGTACCACCAGTTTGATGTAGACTTTGTAGGATGAAATATTACCTGCCAGAGCCACATAACTTACATGAGAGCTTTCAAGCACATAACTTGTAAAAGGGGGATGTTAACTATTTACATACTTACTTGTTCACAATGCTCGGGTAGTACGAAAGTGTCTCTTAGGTCATTCCATTTCTTAGTAGAATCCACCTCAAGAAAACCAGACTCTCCTCTACGCACAATAGCGTTGCGACCCTCCATGATTATCTTGAACCATTGCACGTCGAACAAGTCGACAAAAAATCCTCTGTAATCGATCCTCAAAATCTCTTGTAGCGTGCCGAAGTAAGTGAGTTCCGCCACCACAGGATCTGCATCAGAGGAACGTCGTCGACTAGACTGTTCAAATTTTGCCATGATTCCACAATCTTGAGTAAAACGCTTTTTGTCGATCCGTTCCACCCTAAAATGTCGACCTTTACACCATGCTGCTGTGTATGACTTATACTACAACGAACAAAGATTATGAGTGGTTGTTCAAACGTTTAGAAATAAAGTCACTAGCTAGTCGTACATTGCAAACTTACCTTGGTCGCGCAACCCCGAGAGTTCTCCCACTCTTCCTCAGTCACTTTGTCACCGCATTGTTGTGCGCTTTTCAATTGGTTGTGCAACCATCTTAAGCTCATGAAGGTTGGTAGGCTCTCTAGAACCGTCGGATAGTGCATCGGTGGTCGTCTTCCCCGTCTCCACTCGATTCGTGCCCTTTGTCACTCTTGCTTTGCATCCTCATATTGTGAAATCCACTTTTGCATCACTGGATTGTGAAGCATGCAAAATCGGTTGATTTTAGCCTCTAAATCGGTTGATACAGTCGTGTGAAAATCTATCAGATCATTATACATTTAGAGTTTTATTAAAGTAAACTAATTGTAATAGATCACCTGAAAAGCGCTGTGACGCTAGTGTCACTCCATCCAAACTTTGCCTGCATGTTGAGAAGAACCAGGAGTGCTTTCAATCTAAACATACGTGCTCCATTATACAATGGCGTATCGGCTTCACTTTTCATATCATCATAGATAAGCCTTTTTGAATCCATGATCGTCTCGATCATTTCATCAATCTCGGGCTCAAACATTGCCTCGTTGGGAATGTGCTCTGCATGATCATCCCCCGAGCTGTCAGAGGCTACATCTTGTGGCCTCACATATGCTGCTTGACCAAAGCGCCTACGAACACATCTATTGGGTTGCAAGATTGCTGCTTGTTGGCCAGCGTTAGAGTCCGAGGAGTTATAATTGGCAACAACTCGATCTATAATAGATGGATCGAACTCGCCAAATTCGCGAACGTGCTGCAAAGAAACACGTCTTGTCCGTCGCACAGCATGCTTGCATTGATTACAAGGACATAAGACCCTCGTTGAGAGATAGGTGTTTCGGTTGGACGGTCCCACATTCTCGTCACTACTCATAATGAGGATAAAAATCTTATAACCTAGACAACAAATTTAATATTCTATTGGCATTCTTCGTCTTATCTCTCTCTCTCTCTCTCTCTCTCTCTCTCTCTCTCTCTCTCTCTCTCTCTCTCTCTCTCTCTCTTCCTCACATTCTCTAGTCATGTCCAATCCCCGCACACCTCGGTCTAGAGGTGCACGGAGATCAGAACCACCGGGTTATAATCTCGTCTTTATTGGTCAATACCTATATTTGTGGGTACAAGAAATCTACAGACCCACGTCTACATGATACTGCATGTAGTGGACAAAACCCCTTTGCCTCTTCTCTAGCTGTAGCACTTCACAGCATCTTAACATCTTTTCACAGTAGATCTTTTCACTGTTCGTCTAACTCTAAACCCTAAACCGTAAGTAATTCTTGCGTGGACTCGATCTAACGTAAATAAGCATAAATCTAAATAAACGTAAATCTAACTAAAAATAAACCTAAATCTAATTTAACGTAAGTCTACATCTAACCTAATCTTTAACGTCTTTTGGGATAGTTTCTTACGACGTTAAAACTCTCTTCTTCTTGTGTGTGTGTGTGTGTGTGTGTGTGTGTGTGGGTAAACCTAAATAAACCTAAGTCTAATCTAATATAACATAAATCTAAATCTAACGTAAATTATGTTATATTAAAAACAAAGAACTAAACTAATAGGGATTATAAGAACCTTAAAACTTATTTTTCACATAACTCGGCAAGAGTTGGCATTCTCATCACTAAAGATGTGAGAGTTAACTTCCGGCGGTGACGCTGCCTCATCTCCATCCACATCTGACGACAGCAATTGGACCTTTGGACCGTTCTTTCTCTTGTTACTAACTTTGAAGTTGCTGTTGAATGACTAGAGGTTGTCTAGATGGTCATTGTCGAGGATGTAGTGACTCTTGCCGCCCTGAAGATCCACCTTCTTCCCTATCTTCTGAAGACATTTCACCAGCACTTTTGGATCGACGGAGCCCACCATGAGTGAAGGCAGCAATACCCTATATTCCATTGAGGGCTTTCTTCACCCGCTTCATGCAGGCATCGCAGTCTATGGAGACTTAAATCTAATCTAATATAACATAAATCTAAATCTAGCATAAATAAACGTAAATCTAACTAAAAATAAACCTAAATCTAATCTAATTTAACTTAAATAAACCTAAATCTAATTTAACGTAAGTCTACATCTAACCTAATCTTTAACGTCTTTTAGGATAGTTTCCTACGACGTTGTAACTCTCTTCTTCTTGTGTGTGTGCGCGTGTGTGGATGTGTGTGCCAATAAAAAGAGATAAATGGTATAACCTTTCTATCACCCATGCCAAGTATGATAGATTGGTTATGCCATTTCCCTCTTGAATAATAGGTCTTGAGTTCAACTCCTCGTCGGCTAGATCTTTAGGTCTTTTAATTTTAATTAGTTTCCTACGACGTTAAATTAGTTTCTCTCTCTTTCTCTCTCAATGTGTGCGTTTTTTTGTTTATGTATGTTTTCTCTCTCTTTTCCTCTCTCAATGTGTGCGTTTTTTGTTTATGCATGTTCTCTCTCTCTTTTCCTCTCTCAATGTGTGCGTTTTTTGTTTATGCATGCTCTCTCTCTCTTTTCCTCTCTCAATGTGTGTGTGCATTCTTTGTTTATGTATGTGTGTGTGCATTTTTGTTTATATTTGTACTCTCTCTCTCTCTCTCTCTCTCTCTCTCTCTCTCTCAAAAACACTATGTGTGTGTGTGTGTGTGTGTGTGAGAGAGAGAGAGAGAGAGAGAGGGAGAGAGAAAGAGAGGAAGGGAACATGAGAGTGAGGAGAGGGAAGGAGCATACCTGGCTCTCCTTCCTCTCCTCGTGTGTGTGTGTGTGTGTGTGTGTGTGGAGAAGAAAGAGAGAGAGAGAGAGAGAGAGAGAGAGAGAGAGAGAGGGAGAGCGTTACCTGCTCTTGCTTGAGGGCGCCGAAAAACTTAGATCTGAGATCTGAGTTTTTGGGCGCTCTCTGTTATTTTTTTAGCCCAGCCGGCGTCGCTAATATGAATAGCCTTTTGTAGTGTTTGCATTGCAAACCTTTCTAGTACCTTCTTGATGTAATCCTCTTGAGATAGCTTTATGGTCTTCTTTGTCCTGTCCCTTGATATTTTCATACTAAGTATCCTCCGTGCAGCACCTAAATCTTTCATTGAAAAAGATTTAGAGAGCTCCTCTTTTAGGTCTTTGATGTCCTGCATGTTAGCACTTGCAATCAGCATGTTATCAACATACAACATTAGGATGATGAACTTCCTATCTCCCAAATTCTTCGTGTAGACGCAATGATCTGAGTTGCATCTTCTGAATCCATGATCTAACATCCATCAATCGAACTTCAAGTACCATTTTCTTGATGCTTGCTTTAATCCATACAAGCTTTTTTTTAATTGCAAACCATTCTCTCCTTACCTTTTACTTCATACCCTTTGATTGAAGCATGTAAATTTCCTCCTCTAAGTCACCGTGAGGGAATGCTGTATCTACATCCATTTGCTCAAGATTTAGATCATGAGCAGCCACAAGGCTTAAGACAAGCTTAATTGAGTTCATTTTTACAACAGGAGAAAATATTTCATTGAAGTCAATTCCTTTCTTTTGAGAAAACCCTTTTACCACAAGCCTAGACTTGTACCTTTTCTTCTCACCTTCTTCTTCCTTCAGCTTGTACACCCATTTGTTTTGAAGTGCCCGCTTACCTTTAGGCAACTTAACCAAATCCCATGTTTAGTTGTGATGTAGTGAGTCCATCTCCACTTGCATGCTTTTCGTCCATTCTTCTTTGGATTCGTGTTGCATAGCTTCTTCGTATGATTCCGGCTCTTCAGAATCTGAGATCAAGAGATGGTTGAAGGAAGAAACAAACCTTTCTGGAGGTTTACTTGCTCTTGTAGATCTTCGGGGAATAGGTTGAGGCTCCTCATTTGGTTGACATTGTTGCACATCGTCACCGTTTTCACTCCTTGAGTCTTCACCATCCTCAAGCTCCATGTACTCATCACTTGTTTCTTTTGTTTGTTTTCTTTCCAAGTAATCCTTGTACATATTTTGTTCATTAAAAATTACATCCCTAATCCTTAAGATCTTACCATCTTCAGGATTCCATAGGCGATACCCAAAGTCACCTTATCCATAGCCAATGAAGAAACGCTTTTTGGACTTTGCATCTAGCTTTGATCATAGGCTTCTATCTATGTGCATGAAAGCCTCACACCCAAACACTTTGAGAAATGCATAATTCACTGATTTACCTGTCCATGCCTCTTCTGGAACTCCCCCATCCAATGCCGTTGAGGGTGACCGGTTGATTAAGTACACAAATGTACTTACAACTTCCGCTCAAAGCTCAAGCGGTAGGCCTGCATGTAGCCGCATGCTTCATGCTAGCTCCATGATTGTCCTGTTCATCCTTTCTGAAATCCCATTTTGTTGAGGTGTCCTTCGGGTTGTCCTTCGTCTCCGAATGCCAATGCTAGCACAAAAGCTTTCAAAAGCTTGGCTTCAATATTCGCCTCCATTTTTGGACCTGAGGCATTTAACCTTGGTACCTGTTTCATTCTCCACAAAGGCTTTCCACCTTTGAAATATGAAAAATACATCGGACTTATTGTTCATGACATAAACCCATGTTTTTCTATTAACATCGTCTATGAATGTTACATAGTACAATGAGCCACCAAGTGATGGTGTACTTGGAGGACCCCAAACATCAGAATGAACCAACTCAAGTTTTTTATTTTTTCTTTCATTTTCCGATTTTTGAAATTTTACCTTTTGTTTACCATAAACACAATCTTCACAGAACTCTAAGTCCACTTCTTTCAAACCTGGTAGAAGCTTCTTCGTTTGAAGGATTTGCATTCCTTTGGCACTCATATGCCCAAGCCGGTAGTGCCACACCTCACTTTCAATTGCTGTAGTTGCTGCACAAGCTGAAGGTTGCGTGTTGATAGTACACAAGTAAAGTGTACCGACCTTTTCTCCCTTGGCAACCACCAAAGATCCCTTTGAGATCTTCCACTGTTTGTTTCCGAATGCAATGTTGTGACCTTCATCGTCCAATTGTCCTGTAGAGATCAAATTTTTTCAAAGAGAAGGAACATGCCTAACATCTTTAAGCTTCCATTTATTTCCGTTAGCAGTTTTGACAGAAACTGTACCTTTGCCGACAATCTCACAAGCTTCATCATCTCGCAAGTATACATACCCAAAATTACCTTTGGTGTAATCTTGGAAATGTTGCTTGTGTGGTATCGCATGGAATGAAGCCCCAGAATCTACTATCCAGGAATTAGACACATTGTCTAATGAGAGAATTAGAGCATCTTGCTCTACTTTATCTGCCACATTGGCCTCCGATGTTGGCTTGTTGTCTTGAGACTCAGACTCCTTCTTCTTCTTGGACTAGCAATCCTTCTTGACATGGCCCTTCTTTCCGTAGTTCCAACATTCAAGAACTGACTTTGTGCGTGACTTGCTCCGTCTTGAGCGATCACGACCCTTTTGGTTTTTGAACCTCTCCTTAGGCCTTCCTCTTGTTTTCACTAACAGTGTACCACTTGATGATCCTCTTGTGCTTCTCCTTTGTATTTCCTCACTTAGGAGAACACCCACAACATCATCAAACTTAAGAGTATTTGTGCCAGAAATAGAATTACTTACAGCCATCACAAGGCTGTTCCAACTATCCAGTAGAGATGATAGTATAAGGAGAGCTCGCGCTTCGTCATCGAAATCAATTTTCACCGATCGAAGTTGACTTATGTTTGTGTTAAATTCATTTAGGTGTTCTGCAATTGAACCATTCTCTACCATCTTTATATTGAACAAGCGCTTCATAAGAAATACCTTATTGGATACCGATGGTTTCTCGTAGAAGTTGTCAAGTGACTTCATCAAGTCCTCCGTGGTCTTCATCTCCGAAACATTGAAGGCCACCGTTGACGCCAAGCTTAACCGGATTGTTCCTAGTGCCTTTCGATCAAGGACAATCCATGCTTCATCTCTCATTGTTGCGGGCTTCTTCGCAAGACCGCCTTCTTTGCAAGACTGCCTAGTGGCAAATACAGGTCCTTCTGGTAGAGATAGTCTCCAATCTACATCTTCCAATGTTGGTAGTTTTTTTTGTTGAACTTCTCAATCTTGAGCTTCCCTTCCTCCGCCATAACTCCCACTCAATTCAAGGAATCCTTTCCTTGAGATAATTTAGCTACGAGCAAACCTTGCTCTGATACCAGTTGTTAGGAAATATGACGTAGCTAAATAGATATTTGAGTAGATTACTTAATGGAGAGAGATAGATTTCACACACAAGAGATTATAAAGTAGAGGGAGAGAGAGAGTACACACGATATACGTGGTTCACCCAATGTGGGCTACGTCCATGGGAAAGCAGCCACTCAATGGCTTTATTACTTCAAAACAAGAAGTAGTTTACAAAGGGATTATACCTTTAATAGAGCTCCTTTCTTGCTTCACTCTCACCACCTCACACCCACCTTGTTGCATCAACTTCACACTATGAAATGTGTGTAGAAATGGCCTCCTTTTAATATTTATAGGCCAAAAGGGCTACCATCTCTCATGAGAGGCATCCATGTGTAGCCGCCCTTGTGTAGATAAGTGCAAATTGGACCCTCCAATCCGCCCATGTGTGGCGCCCTTGAGAAGACAAGTCCTCTTTTGAAATCGGCCACCGGCCATTGACTTCCAACCACTTTCCGGCCGCCGTTCGGCCATAATATTCCGACAAAAAGGAATATTCTGATGAAGTCGAGATTGGCCGTGAAAATTTCGGTTTGCGGCGAGTGATTTTTATTTTCGTCGAGTGATTTTCCTTCATGCACGATGGCTTCTCCTCATAATGAGGGCCTTACAAATGTGCGTTTCTACCACAGATAATTACAAGGGGTAAATCAAGATCCATACTTAACACTCACTGAGTTATTGATTGAAAATCCATGTAACTCGCTGATTGACATGGTCCTTACATGCATACATCCATGCGACATTGCCATGTAACTAGACGAGTTGGGTCGCATGCAGATTCGACAACTTGTCACCTTTGCCACGTTACTCGACGAGTTACGTTTCATTGCCAAGAGGTAACACCACGTAACTCGGAAAGTTACGTGGCATTACGTCTTAGAAACGACACCTAACTGGTCGAGTTACGTGGCAAAGTGCAAGTAACTTGCCACGACAACTTACATGGACTACCGATCTAATGGCATCAGAAGTCCACGTGACTTGTTGAGATGCATGGATGCCCCGTAACACATCGAGATATGTTGGATCCACGTAACTCGACGACTTATGTGGATACATTTCCAAAAGAGATCATATGGGCTACGTGGCTTGCCACGTAACTCGCCGAGTTCATTAAATAAAAAGAAAAATAAAATCTCTATGTAAAATGTTTAGGTCAAAAGTCAAGCTCGAAGGATCCAGTTTGTCTTTACACCTTTGAGGTCGCCATCGTTCCAATCTGCAGAGGGGCTCTCGATAGAGGGACACCAGATACGCGGTGATGCACCGTGTCTGCAGATTTGTTTGCAAGAGGTTGGCTAAGTTGGCTTCCACTCTCTCACACACACGCGCACAAAATGTGTTTGTCTCTCTCACACAGACACGTGCACATATTCAAAATTTTGACACCCACGCGCATGTGCAGAAGATTTTGAATGTGGCTCTCATCCTCTCTCACACACACACAATGTCACAATTTGTGATTTCGTCTATCTGTGGTTGGGGGGGGCAGAGCAGGGCTTGGATAAAATTTTTTGTGGAGTTGGCCTTGGAACCTTTTCACACGTATACAAGCAATCTAACTCTAAATTTAAGGGGTTTAGGGTCACTACAAATCTTATATTATAATAAAAAATTCCATAGTTTGAACCGGCTTGAGAACCTTCTTGCCCAAATTTGAGCCGACCATTTTTCATTTTGAACAGGCTTTGGATAAAGCAGACATATATTTTCCTAAGCCCTGGGGTAGAGATGACAATGAGAGAGAGAGAGAGAGAGAGAGAGAGAGAGAGAGAGAGAGAGAGAGAGAGAGAGAGAGAGAGATATTTGGGGGGCAAGGCTAAAAAAACCCTAGATTTTTAATCTTATAAAGCCTTCAACTATAAAAGGTAGTAGGTTTCTTTCTGTTTTTGTAATTAAAAAAAGTAGGAAACTTGTAGACATAGGCTAACTAAGTTTATCCCAAAATTTTGCACTTTGAGAAACTACTATCCGAAACCTAGCCATAAGAAAACCTTACTCGAATCTAGAGACCAATTGGAAGGCTCTTACACCTTTATCTTCATGCGTGATAGTTCGAAAAGCAGCTCCAAGTTTCTTTCTTCTTGGAAAAGTTGTCTACAAGAAAAAATTAAGATTCATAAACTTCTAGTACATAGGCTCATCTAGCTCTCTCTCTCTCTCTCTCTCTCTCTCTCTCTCTCTCTCTCTCTCTCTCTCTCTCTCTCTCTCTCTCTCTCTCTCTCTCTCTCTCTCTCTCCCCCCGAAAAAACGAGCCTGCGCCATACAGTTCCTTGCTCCAATCTTGATGCAGTAGCCGATGGTGGTGTACATAGGAGCCATTTTTTTCCTTCTCAGAAAACTATCCTCAAGTACTGTAAGGATCAGAGCCGGCCACAAAATCAATTGTCATATGGATAAACCATTAGTGTGGGCAATAAATTGTGGCCACCCAACTCTAACAAGAGAACGCCTAAAAATTGGGAATAGGGCCAAGATGAGGTGTTCCATGTACTTAGACACCCACTAATAAAAGTAATTGGTGTCTTCATCCTTGGGCAAGTACTTTTGAAACTCTAATTTATACTTCAACAATGTATATGCATCCTATGCACCTACATCATCGGTTGAAAGGAAAATGCAATCTTATCTTGCGGAGGCAAGATTGAAGAGTGCTCATGGTCATGAATTTTGATGCACACTACTTTGTCTTTGCTCCTAGACATAGGTTGTGCTATGCTTAGAAATCATCTGAGATGGATGTAAACCTATTGGATTTGTGCATATTAGCACAAAATGATTGTGTCGTAAATACAACTGAATGACCAAATTTATCAATGGGGGTTTAAGGCCGATATTCAATTTCCACGCCGCAATAGTGAAAGGGTTACCTTATTTACTTGTTAGAATTTCCTGCACACTTTTGCATTATTTGATATTGATTGTGTTTCCTTTTTCAATGAAGTTACCATGTCGCAGCAGTCAGAGCATGGAGGTGGTGCCCCCCCCCCCCCCCAACAGTAAGAACCCCCTTAGTAGTTGACTCCCTCACAAAATCTAGAGTCACCAGAGCAGGGAGCGGTACCTCCTATTACTACACCCTGTCTAGCAGCAGATATACACACTTTGGTGGCGGATTTGTTTTGTGGGGTAGAGCGCCTTTGCAGTCTTTCAGCCTCCCACAGTCCAGGTCAGCGACAGAGTCCTTGGAAAATACCACGACAGTGATCCATACGATGCACGACTCCCATGCCTTCCAAGAGTGGCCATTCACACACTGTGTTAGAAGAGAATGGTTGTTGTGGCATCAGGTGGATGCCCTTCCTTTGATACGCTCACTAGCTTTGCAGAAGTTCCGTCCACGGCCAGGAGTCTTAGTGGCATGAGCACCCTTTCCCATAGAGCACTGTCTACACCCTGGCATGAGAGAGCATGCCCTTCTACGTTACGTGGCATACTATGGTGCCTTGCCTCACCACTTGGAGGTGCCTACCTACTTTGCTTTCCAGCTCTACATAGAGTTTGTCCTCAGCCTTGATGTGGACTACTTCGACAGACGTCTAGGAGGGGGTCATGGTTTTGGTAGGATGGGCAGCAACAGAGTCTCCCTCGGACGACCGAGTTCACAGGTCGTCCAGCTCACCAACGTCGAGTAGAACCGATGGTTCCTTGGAGCATAGTCAAGGGCCTCATCACACAGCTTGGATGGGAGATCCGTTACATGGGCAACACATTGAGTCACCTTCACTGTAGCCATATACAACAATCACAAGAAAATATATTAGCCTCAACTTTTCCTGAATAGAGTATATGATGTTGGAGTGGAAGCGTAAACTATCCTTTAGTGGAATGAGTCCACTATATTGACATGCCGTGCATGCATATCAGAAAAATAGTGTGAAAAGCCCTTTGCAGCAATGACGTTCTCAACAATTTGAGCGAATACTATACGTGCCTTGCACAATTACACTATCATGGATACATCATAGTTCATCATTGCCAAACAAAAATTGTGAGCTTATATCCTCTTATTGCCAACCTTGTGTGCCATTATCCTTGATCTTAAGTCATTGGATAGTACTTTGGCATAGAATAGAAGCCTTTCTTCATTGTAAGTCTGTCAAAGCACTTGTCCCCTCTCTGAGAGTAGTTGCCTTTGCTTGAATCTGTCTGATAGCCATAGATGCTAATAAATTTAGAGTTGTTGTATGTACCATGTATGCCCGTGTGGCTTGGTTCATAATGATCTCCAATAAAAAGATAGGTAGACATGTTGCCAAGTTTCCCCAAGCTCGTATGCTACTAGCATATTCCAAACTTTGGAACCTTCTAGGAAATATGCCCTAAAGTGAATCCTTGTTTCACATAAGTTCATGGAGGAGATGAGATAGAATGGAGCCAGAGTGCTCTTAGCTATTAGGTGCGCACTCGGGTTGACACACAAATATCAAAGCAAAAGAGAATCAACATTGTTGATCTTTCATAGAGAAACTGTCTTGCCAAATTATGTAGCTTATTGAGAATCAGGAGATTGCCCAATATTACAAGAGATAGATCCTGAAGCTTAGCTGTCAAATTTCATCTAATTGCCAAACTTTGCTTGACCGAAGAAACATTTGTCGAGTTTCTGTGATCATCGCCCGTAGCATCGAAAGTCGTAGAGTTCGTGGTATGATTGACATATACAAAAAATTACATATGTATAGAAGCCATGGTGCATCGTGGACCATTTTCTTGATCAACATAAGTGTAGCAACATGTTGCCTAAGAGCCATTCCCTAGAAAAAATTAAAACCTAAACACACAGATGGAGAAAGAAAGACTTTTGCACATTTCTTGGGTTGCAAAGAGCTGGCCATGCAAACATCTTTGTACCCATCAAAAATTCCAACAACATGCCTTGCTATACTAATACTTGACAAGTATCCATGACCTCTCTAGATGAAGAGTTATCTCCTTGAGATACTGAAGTATTGCTAATTAACCTTGCTTTTACATCAAAATCTAACCTTTTGGTAATCTCTTGCAATATGAAATCATATATAAAGCTAAAAAATCATGAAAATAGGATATCTCAAACCTGATGATCACACGTAGTTGAAGTGCTCTTGCTGATGCCTTGCATGAGGAGAAGTTGTGCTTCTTATCGGTACCATTTCTTACTCAAGCCTTGCTTGATTGTAGTCTTCAAAAATATCTCTGGCTTATGCTAGTAGTGTATTAGGCAAAAACTTTGTGCTTATCCTAATTCCCACAAGCCTTGCTTATGACTTGAGTACTTAAACACAACTATGTGAAAATTTCCATGTTGGCAACACACATGTCTATTGCATGCCATGGCTGTTGAGCATATTCTCAACAAAAATAAAAATCAATGCGTACCTCATGAAGTACTCATGCCGACTTGCTTGTCGACATTTTGAATTCCAATAACTAGTTGGACCTCCCGAATAGCTTTGTCACCTTCATCAAGAAAATGTATGCTAAAAAGAGATTTAAAGGACCCTGATATTACTCCCTTGAAGAAAAGATCCTCGATTTCTTTGGCCATCCCACATCCAAACTTAAAGAAAATTGCAGTGCCATACTTGTTGGTGGTTACTACAAGTTACAAATATCGAACGAAGATTCGATTTCTCTCTAGGAATTTCCATGTCAAGATGCCTTTGAACACATCCACATCAAGTTGTGAGAAATACATCTTGCATCAAGCCATGCTTTGTGCTTGATGGTAAGTCCTGAAGCGTGCTACAAACAAACCACTTTCATTTGGTCTACACTTTGCATGCCTTACATGCTTTTGCCTCAGCCCTTCCATGTGGTGTTGATAACCCGCATTCATCTTTCTTGGTTGGCTACTTCCTCCTTTGAAGTCATAACCTCAAGCAAGGGAACATACTAGTTTTGTAACGTTTGCAATTTGACTACTGCTAAAAAAATTGCCACAAAATCTCCGTGCAAAGATTACAAAGTGGGAGGTCCTTGCCCTTCTTGAAGAATTTGTGATTGGGAAGTTTGACAAGATGCACGGAACCAGTCCCTTGTCCAAGTCAAAAAGCCCTTAAACTTGTGGTGGTCCTTGCGTTTGAAGTCAAGGCCACCTTAATTGAACGATGGTGAGCTACAGACATGTGCCTAGACAAAGGATAAGCATGCATGCTCTAAAGAGGTCTTTTGGCCACACGGTGTCGTGTAGCTCCGCTTACATGATGAGAAAAAGACCAGAAGGATGCACATTGTGCTTTTTTGAAGATTATCTGATTATTGATTAGTGATCATGGCTTGATAACAACCTAGTTTTAAGCTTTATGTATGCTATATGCGTCTTTAAAGGGCCATTTATGGTAGTGGAAAGAAGAAGTAAGATGTGATTTTCTTTGGTAATTCTTTAATTGTTATTTATGTCAAATGTGGTGCTCTTACAAAATCACATAAAATTTATTGATGATAGTTCAATTCAAGAGGTCGTCTCGTGGAGGGCATTGATTACAGGGAATGCCCAACATGGCAGTGGGAAGGTGGACCGGAAATGCTTTGGTCGGTGTGCATGCCAAATTCCGTGGTGAGCAATGTCTTGATCGACGTGTTTGCCAAATTTGTGGTGCCTTTACAAACGCACATTGAGTTCTTGATGAGCTCTGTGTGTTGATTGTGCTGTTGGGCAATTCCTAGGTCAGTGTATATGCCAGACATGGTGTGCCTTAAGCACTTGCAAAAGGGGCCACCCACTCCTAACCACCAAGCATGGCCACCCAAAGTAACCCAAGTTCAAGAGTTTAGTGTGGATGTGAGAGAAAACTAAAGAAAAGAATGGCGTGAGCAGTGCAGGGGGGAGGTGGAGCTCCTAGGCAGCGCTACGGTGCTCCGATGAGTACGAATAGGAAGCAAAAGCTTCTTAGCAGGTTGAGGCAACCAGCATCGATGCAGCTTTTGCCGGGTTTAGTGCTGGTTCATCGAGAGCTCAATGCCATGTCATCAAGACGTGATTCATATGCTAACCACTAGCGCTAGCGCTAGTGGTAGGAAGGAGGGGGTTGGATGTTAGCTAAATTTAGAAGGTGTTATTGCATGCAAAAGAGGAGAAGTTTATAAATAGAAGCATAAGCTTTCATAACTAACACACTCTCAGAAGTTAGAAAGGGGAAGATGCTCTCTAAAGCCTATCCGAAGCTCCCATAATTGAGCTCATATAGTTGAAGAGCCATAGTCATTTTTCTCTCTCTCTCTCTTGTGGTTTCTAGAGTCGCAATCTCCCTCTCACCATCATAGCCGAGCTCCCATAGCCCTATGCTTTTATATAAATCTCTTTCACAGTTATTTTTACCAAACAACCATAGCGCAATCTCTCTTGATCACCTTTGTAATCCTAAATTGCCACAATCAAGCCACAATGTTTTCATCTTTTGGCAATAAAGAGAGCAACAAGGAGAGCAAGAAGGGAGGCATAAACAAGGACTATAAGCAGGGAAATAAGAAGAGTATCGGGAGGAGAATTGAATAAAGGAGGAGAGAGCTCTTGGAAATTGTGGTAGAGGAGAGCTCCACTTCAACACCATCATAGGCAAGATCATCGAATTTTTCCCTATTAATCACAGTGTCCAATTGATTTAACCCATTGTACGGATCTTAAACTCCTTAACCATGATGTAATCCCAATTATGGTGCCATTAATGGTCCACTTTGATTATTGAATAAGCTTTACTTGAGATCTATTTATGCTCATGTGGTGGTTGTTGAAGCTATCTGCATTTGTCACTCTCTCTCTCTCACATCTCTCGCAACCAGAGGCCCTACGCCTTCTTGGCTCACCTTTCAAACACAAATTGCTTGACATTCCTATGGTGAGCATGATGAAAAATGAGCCAGGGTGGGAGGTGAAGATGGAGATGCCATAATAGTTGATGAATTTTATTGAGCAGTTCAATTTCAAAGGATTTGAGAGGAACCATGAAGTTTTAGATGTGCCAAAAATGTTGCAATTAGTTTAGGGATGTTTGCTCCAAGTTAAAGCCATAAAGATGAAAAACAAAATTGACAATGCGGTGGAGATGGCACTTGATGCTATATGGGAACAGTATTGTGTTTTTCAAGGGTATGATCTAGAGGGTTTTGTTGCATGTTATGAAGTCAAGATGAAGAGTCAAAAGCTTGCAAAAGATCGGATTATTGCAGCTTTTGAAGAGTTGTAAGCTCTAAGCTCAAATATCTAGTTCAAGAACTAGCAAAAATGTATCCAACACAATGGGACTATTTTGTAGAAGGATTTGTTTGCAAAAAGCTCAAGGATTATAGATTTGGAAATAGAACATATTACTGAACAAAACCATATTGTCTTCAATAAAGGTGAAGGGGATCATATGCAATTCCTCAACTATGATGAATTTTGGAAACACATTTTTGCAAGAAGTAAATCCAAGGCAAATACGGCTTTGGCAGTTTTGCAAGCACACACAGGCACACACACACATGACTAGAGAGCACACTATAGAGATGGAGGCTAAAATTTGTTTCTTCTTTTAAAACATGATAGGGACAAAATAAGTGGCAACTGCAACATAACAAAGTATCTATTTAATACACCTAATGGGAAAATGTTAGTGAGTGAGCTGGTAAGATAAGGGTCATCACTCTTGATAACTGGCCATGTCAGCAAACTCTAAATTTAGCACCATTGGCGATGATCTTGTCTAGTTTCTACCTCCTACCAATGATGAATGTAGGGCTACAAGCAATCATCCATGCAAACCATGTGATGCTTTTGATATCTCAACACATTTTCTTTACCTCAATGTCATCTCTCATAGTCCAAGTATCACTTGAAATCACCTCAGTTTCGTGCCCTCCAAGGCATCATAGAGATTCTACAATCGTCTCATTCATGGAGAGCTTGGTTTCTAGGTCCAGCACTTGTCCAAGTTAATGTAAAAGTGACTCAAGGTTCACAACTTGTGAAAGCAAGGATCCATTGAGGAATACAATCCACTTGGCTATTTTTCCTTAATTTACTGCATGTGACATTCAAGCAAGGTCCACTTCTAGTCTAGAACTTCTTAATTTGAGACATGGGGCATACATAAAATATGTAGCATATGCTCTATTGCCTCATAGGAAGGTTGGTTTCAAGGTGCACTTATCCAGGCTAGCCTATCTTTGAGAAATGATGGAGCTTGCTTCTCTCCTTGTTTCAATGGAGACTAGCTTGGACAAGTGGTGGACCTTTGCTTCTCTCTATGTTTCAATAGAGTCAGCTTGGACAAGTGGTGACCTTGGAACAAAAACCCCATGTAAAACATATCATGGGTATTCCAAGTGATTATAAAGATTACCATTTAAGATATAACCTTATAGGTTGGACAAGTGGAGCCTAGCTTGGAGAAATGGTGGACCTTTGATTATCTCCATGTTTCAATGGAGCCTATCTTGGAGAAATTCTGTCTATGTTTCAATGGAGCCTAGCTTGGACAATTGGTGGACCTTTGCTTCTCTCTATGTTTCAATAGAGTTAGCTTAGACACGTGGTGGATCTTCAAACTAAACCAACCACTATCAATGTTTCCTAGCTTGGACAAGTGGTGGAGTGTTTCTCCTCTTCATGTTTCAATGGAGCTTAGCTTGGACAAGTGTTGGACCTTAAAACAAAAACCCCATGTACAACATAGCATGGATTTTTTAGATTTCAATGGAGTCTAGCTTTAACAAATGGTGGAGCTTGCCTTCATCCATGTTCAATAAAACTAGCTTGGACAAGTGGTGGACAAACCCCTCCATGTACAACATATCATTGGTTTTCTAAGTGATGGGAAGGAATACCATTCAAGATATAAACTTATAGCTTGGATAAGTAGTTGACTTTAAAACCAAATTCATCATAATACAATGAAATACAGGTCAGCCAATTCCTAAATCTTGAGACCTCCCATGCTATTAGAGATAATATATTGGATAAGTGGTGGACCTTCTATTATTTTCCCATGCCTAGTTTAGACAACCGGTACACTTTGCAACTATAAAGGTTGGACAAGTGGTGGATCCTTGTTTCTATCCATGTTTTAATGGCAGCTTGGACAAGTGGTGGACCTTGTAAAAAAGCTTTCATTACAACATATATGAGGTTTTCCATGTTTTAATGGAACCTATCTTAGACAAATAGTGAAGCTTGCTTCTCTACATGTTGATTTTGGAACTACCTTAGACAAGTGGTGGAGCTTTGCTTTTCTACTCTTCATAATACAATGAAGTATAGGTTGGTTACATGGTGAATCTTAACACTAGAATGGTAACATGACACTTTTATGTCCTTGGACACTTTTGTGTCCTGTTAAGTGACCATTTTTCTTGAATTATTTGAAGAGTATGAAAATGAATTTCTAGGTGCTATATATCCACAAAGTTGCCTTATGAGCTGAAAAAAAATTAGCATTTTTTTTTGAGTATCGATCTCACCATTAACCTTACTCTTGCACAACAATTTTGAACCTAAACTGTGTGAAAAAACGGGTCCTGTTTTTGGCTTTTTTTCAATTTTTGGCAGCTATACCACTCTAAACTTCATGTTTGTGAGGTTTAGATGGCTAGAGTTTAGGACTTCATAGTTCTCAACATGTTTTGATGCTTGTAGGGAGAGCTAAGTGTTAAAATTGAAAGTTATGACCAATTTACAAGAATTGCATAATCCTGTTTTTTGGCCAAAACTAGCACTTTTATGATTTTTTTGGTGGCTTTCTTGATATCCAAATTCAATTTTGATTGTGTAAGTGTAATGTATAACATAAATCTAATCTTCCTTGAGTTTTGGGGGACCTAATATGCTATATAGCATAGTATATGATGATGGTTGAGTTTTTTGATTACTGAAGAATACGATACATTTTAGAGTAGCAAGTATAACTTTCTCAATATTGCTAGTTTCTTAGGCCAATTGTGTGTATTTTGTACGTAGTGACCATATCTAATCATAGACTACAAACTTGGCTAGATATTGAGTAGTTTCTTTGGGTTTCTAGAGGTCATAATGCTAAACCCAGTTTTTTCATGTTTGCTGTATTTAGCACTTTATCATTGCCCCCAAGGTTCCAATTGTAAGAGATCCATTATCCTTTTGACATGCTCCATGGCTCCTTTTGAATCGAGAGGCCCAAAGGGAACTAAGAAAACATGTATATAGTATCTGTATTGAGCGTGACTATAGAAACTTTGATGATAGGTCCGCAGAATGGCAAAAATGCAATTTTTTTGTACCTATTTTTTTTTCCCAAAAAAAAATTAGTGAGGTAAAAGAAACCATATGTTTTGGTCACCAACCCATTGAAGTTAACGGAGCATTTTATCTCATGTCCTACAAAAATCTCCACTCTTATTTATATGCAATCAACCGTAAGAAGTTGATGTTTTGGGCAAAATGCACTGGTCCATCAACTTTGGAGGCTTGTAGTGACCAAGGGATGAGAAAAATTACAAGTTTATCATTTTTTCCATATGTAGTAGTTATTGAACAATAAGCTCATGAAAGGATTTTTCAAAATGAGTGGATCTACTATGGTTTTGGAATTTTTTCCCAAAACCCTGAAAGGACACTTTTATGTCCTGTTAGGTTACCATTCTAGTGTTAAGGCCAAACCTCCCATTTTACTAGAGATGATAGGTTGGACAAGTGGATCAATCTTCTATCATTTCTCCATGACTATATTAGACAATTAGTAGACCTAACATCTCTCTCTGTTGTCTAGAGATGAGCTTGGACAAGTGATGGACCCTGCTTCTCTCTTCCCTTGGTTTACTAGTTTGAAGACTCAGTATATATACTTTCTTAGATCTAGCTTGAACAAGTGCTGGACCTTGTATCCAAAATCTTAATTCATTACAAAAAAGTATATGAAAAAATAACATAGGAATCTTGGTTTTAAGGTCAAGCAATTAGGTTCCAAATGCACATAATAATATATTTTCCACCCATACGAAAAGAAAGTTAAATATTTTATTACCAAATTGACAAAGGTAACGTCCAAGAATTCTAGCTTTTCATCTTGTCAGATCTAAATCTTCATCAAGGCGACATGTATGTATACATCAACTTTTAAGACATTCAAGAATACATGCACTTAGATTCCATAGTTTTCTTTTCAAAGTCTTTTAAGTTCTAAAACTCTTTCACATAAAGTATGCAAAGACAAAATTTTTGAAGCAAATATTTGTGCCCAAGAAAAAGATCCCTCTCACATATTAAAGTCTAAGAATTCTCTGATCCACACTTACAAGTTCTATTTTGACATCAAACATCAATTCTCTCATAGTTACAAATAAATGCAACCTCGATATGAATTGACAACAAATGAATTTCTTTTACTATATGACCCAACATAGGCCCCAATCAAATAAAAAATGAATCCCCAAAAATTTGGGTGCACTCTAGCAATACATCAGAGTCCCCTTACAATAGGATGCACTCCAATAGTACATTGAAGTCCCCTTAGAGTAGGGTGCACTCCATTGAAGTGTTCATAAAATTGACACACCTTTGTTTTTTTAAAAAAAAGACTATATCAAATTATACAAATGTTGAAAGATACACACTAGAATAAAAAAAACATCTTATGGCCATATTTATTCAATGCTTTCGTGTTGACAAGTACACACCAAGGACATAATTTGTCTCAGAATCACTGTACTGATTTACAATTGTGTTGTATGTATAGACTCTCTTATCTCTTGCATACAACCATCCTACCAACCATGGAGTTATGGTTCTCTGCAAGAAGTTTTGAAGTTGCTCGGAAGTTTGCCTCCACATCTTTGGAAATATAAGATATGTCCCTGGCATGTTCCACATCACCCTATATGGAGTGTCATAAAAAATTAAGGTATTGTTTGCATCCAAATCCTCAAATATCTTCCAAATATCACTCAAATTTTTGTGATAAACCCTTGTAAATCCTAACATGATATTTGGATTTTGGTAATTTTTGTTACTCATAAACACCTTAAACTTGGTATACTGCTCAGGAAAACATTTTTGTGTGATGCGTTGCACCCTTGTTAAGTTATAGCAACTCCATATCCATAGAACAAAGTATTCAGCACAAAAATCCAAAAAACTTTGTGCGTCTGGTCGCACCACATGATAAACTTCATCTTTATCCTCCACAAGTCACATGTGTTGAGCCCAAGCTGGCATAGAATCTCCATGTTTCATTTCAATTGTCTTGAAAAGTAACCCCTCTAGATCCAAGATAAGTACTCTTTTGATTTCCTTGAAAGCAAGTGGTAGGTGATAAGGAGGTGATTGATTCCTTGGGCAAGGTCTTGGAGGAGGTTGGATGGGTAATTCAATAGTTTTCTTCAATTTATGCCAGCATATAGCCAATCCATTTTTCTGTAATGATTTTGAAATTAAAGAACAAGAACACTTAATGCAAACACAACAATAGACATGAGTTTTACATTGTCTACCCTAAGGTTTTATTAGATACCAAAATCCATCTATGATCTACTCAGTAATAGAAAGAAAGTCAAATTAAAATCCTGACTCTTTTTTATGCTACACTCTCTCTTAGTCTCAATACCATGGAGTTCAACTAGACTTAAGTCAACTAATAGCTAGTACTTGTTGTTAAAGGTATGCTTGAAGTGCATAAGGCTTAACCAATGCTCTAGTGTAGAATGAATATTTAGGTCTCAAGGTCTATCACTTATCCAAGAAAAGATCCATTTAGATATGGAAACCCAATTTTTCTTAATATAATGATATAGAGTGGACAAGTGGTGAATCCTGAGACCAAACCACTCATGCTACTAGGGATAATAGGTTGGACAAGTGGTGGACCTTAAATGTAAACCCCCCATGTACAAAGGATCATGGGTTTTGGGTATTTCAATGGACTCTAGCATCTTGGAGACATGGTGGAGCTTACTTCTCTCCATGTTTCAATGGAGTCTATCTTGGATAAATGGTGGAGCATCATTCTCTCCATGTTTCAATGGAGCCTAGCTTGGACAAGTGGTGGACGTTTGTTTCTCTCTATGTTTGAACAGATTTAGCTTGGACAAGTGGTGGACCTTGGAACAAAACCCCCATGTAAAACATATCATGGACATTACAAGTGGTGAGAAAAAATACCATTCAATATATAACCTTATAGGTTGGAAAAATGGTGGACCTTAACACCCAATTATTATTAATATAATGACATAGAGTGGACAAGTGGTGAATCTTGCGACCAAACCTACTAGGAAAAGTAGGTTGGACAAGTGGTGGACCTTGAATGCAAACCCCCCATGTACAAAATATCACTCATGCTACTAGGAATAATTTGGTATTAAGGTCCATGTTTCAATGGAGCTTAGCTTGGACAAGTGGTGGACCTTTGTTTCTCTCTATGTTTCAATAGAATTAGCTTGGACAAGTGGTGAACCTTGGAACAAAACCTCCATGTAAAGCATGTCATGGGCATTACAAGTGGTGAGAAAAAATACCATTCAAGGTATAACCTTATAGGTTGGACAAGTGGTGGACCTTAGCACCCAATTCCGCTTAATATAATGACATAGAGTGGAAAAATGGTGAATCGTGAGACCAAACCTACTAGGGATAATAGGCTGGACAAGTGGTTGACCTTGAATGTAAATCCCCCATGTACAAAATATCATGGGTTTTGCGTATTTCAATGGAGCCTAGCATCATGGTGGAACTTACTTCTCTCCATGTTTTAATGGAGCCTATTTAGGAGAAATGGTGGAGGTTCCTTCTCTCCATGTTTCAATGGAGCCTAGCTTGGACAAGTAGTGGACCTTTCTTTCTCTCTATGTTTGAATATGGTTAGCTTGGACAAGTGGTGGATCTTGGAATGAAACTCCCATGTAAAACATATCATGGGCATTTCAATTTCGAGAAAGGATACCATTTAAGATATAACCTTATAGGTTGGACAAGTGGTGGACCTTAGCACATTGTTATTCTTAATATAATGACATAGAGTGTACAAGTGGTGAATCTTGAAACCAAACCACTCATGATACTAGGGATAATAGGTTAAACAAGTAGTGGGCCTTGAAATAAAACCCCCTAGAGTGTTTCAATGGAGCCTAGATTGGAAACATGGTAAAGCTTGCTTCTCTCCATGTTTCAATGGAGCCTATCTTGGATAAATGGTGGAGCATCATTCTCTCCATGTTTCAATGGAGCCTAGCTTGGACAAGTGGTGGACCTTTGTTTCTCTC
This sequence comes from Adiantum capillus-veneris, assembly GCF_014529385.1. Lineage (NCBI taxonomy): Eukaryota > Viridiplantae > Streptophyta > Polypodiopsida > Polypodiales > Pteridaceae > Adiantum > Adiantum capillus-veneris. The sequence continues at coordinate 110,277,486 of NC_140940.1, read as the reverse complement.
TATGTTTGAATAGAGTTATCTTGGAAAAGCGGTGGACCTTGGAACAAAACCCCCATGTAAAACATATCATGGGCATTACAAGTGGTGAGAAAAAATACCATTCAATATATAACCTTATAGGTTGGACAAGTGGTGGACCTTAACACCCAATTATTCTTAATATAATGACATAGAGTAGACAAGTGGTGAACTTGGGACCAAACCTACTAGGAAAAATAGGTTGGACAAGTGGTGGACCTTGAATGTAAACCCCCCATGTACAAAATATCACTCATGCTACTAGAAATAATTTGGTATTAAGGTCCATGTTTCAATGCAGCCTAGCTTGGAAAAGTGGTGGACCTTTGTTTCTCTCTATGTTTCAATAGAGTTAGCTTGGACAAGTGGTGGACCTTGGAACAAAACCCCCATGTAAATCATGTCATGGGCATTACAAGTGGTGAGAAAAAATACCATTCAAGCTATAATATTATAGGTTGGACAAGTGGTGGACCTTAACACCCAATTTCTCTTAATATAATGACATAGAGTGGACAAGTGGTGAATCATGAGACCAAACCTACTAGGGATAATAGGTTGGACAAGTGGTGGACCTTGAATGTAAACCCCCCATGTACAAAATATCATGGGTATTGGGTATTTCAATGGAGCCTAGCATCTTGGAGACATGGTGGAGCTTACTTCTCTCCATGTTTCACTGGAGCCTATCTAGGAGAAACAGTGGAGGTTCCTTCTCTCCATGTTTCAATGGAGCCTAGCTTGGACACGTCGTGGACCTTTATTTCTCTCTATGTTTGAATATGGTTAGGTTGGACAAGTGGTGGATCTTGGAATGAAACTCCCATGTAAAACATATCATGGGCATTTCAAGTGGCGAGAAAGGATACCATTTAAGATATAACCTTATAGGTTGGACAAGTGGTGGACCTTAACACATTGTTATTCTTAATATAATGACATAGAGTGTACAAGTGGTAAATCTTGAGACCAAACCACTCGTGCTACTAGGGATAGACCAAACCACTCGTGCTACAGGTTGGACAAGTGGTGGACCTTGAATGTAAACCCCTCATGTACAAAATTATGGGTTTAGGGTATTTCAATGGAGCCTAGCTTGGAGACATGGTGGAGATTGCTTCTCTCAATGTTTCAATGGAACCTATCTTGGAGAAATGGTGGAGCATCCTTCTCTCCATGTTTCAATGGAGCCTATCTTGGACAAGTGGTGGACCTTTGCTTCTCTCTATGTTTCAATAGAGTTAGCTTGGACAAGTGGTGGATCTTGGAACAAAACCCCTTTGTAAAACATAGCATGGGCATTACAAGTGATGAGAAAAAATATCATTCAAGATATAACCTTATAGGTTGGAAAAGTGGTGATGGACCTTGACAAGTGGTGAATGATACAATTTAAGATATACCCTTATAGGTTGGAAAAGTGGTGGATCTTAACACCCAGTTCTTCTTAATATAATGACATAGAGTGGATAAGTGGTGAATCTTAAGACCAAACCACTCATGCTACTAGGTATAATACGTTAGACAAGTGGTAGACCTTGAATGTAACCCATGTACAAAATTTCATGGTTTTAGGGTGTTTCAATGGAGCCTAGCATCTTGGAGACATGGTAGATCTTGATTCTTTCCATGTTTGTGTAATGGAATTTGCCTATTCAATTTGAGAATAGAGGAATTTAATGAGAGTACTTTCAAGAAATGATTTTGTGAGCATAGCGGGTAGACATAATTGAAGATAGCAACATAATCATAGCAATTAGTTAACTTGGCATAGACAATACTTTTGCAAGAGAGAGAGTTTAGAGAACATGACAACAATTGAGGACCGGATCTATGTGGAGCCGGTCCCCCCTCCAATAGGCATTTGTATTATGATTTCTCCCATAAAGAGAGACTTGTTACAATACAGTCTTTGTGTTCCTTGTGACCTAGGTGATGCCATGAAGATGGAAGGCTTCATGCACCACAAACATAACATAAACTTGAAGAAAGCTTTAACTATCCCAAGCCTCAGTCCCAAGACCTCAAACACCTTCGAAGGTGGAGAGAGCTAGCAGGGAATGAGGGTAGGGAAGAGGAAGAAGAAACATTTCATAGGAGAAAGAATTAGTTCCTCACTTATCATACTCTTGTTGCTAGCATACATAATAGCATAGTAATGAAGAAGAAGGATGTGGCAAGCTTAAGCATTGAAGCATGGCTCTTGGTTGGATTTGCACTCCATAGCCAAGAGTGTTGGTGTAGGCTCTCAACCTCTACTTGCTTGGAGAGGGAGCTCTTGCACTTTGCATATCACACAAAAAAGAGAGTGCTTGTGAGTGTGTGTGGGTGAGTATACCCCCTAGGCACCCCCCTAGCTTGCTTGGGTCGACCCCCCCTTGTAGCTCATGCCTGAAGCTCATTGGACCCCTCCAGGCCTAGCCAATCACAAGCAAGAGCCATTACAAGCAACATGGGTAGCCTTGGGACAAGTGTCCCCCTTTCCCCTTTGAGAGAGAGGACTTGATAAATGATAAAACAATTAGATAATTCATGTAATTTATCATTGGACCCCTTTGAAGCCTAGCCAATAGGCTTCAAGCAACACATGAAGGTAACATGGGTAGGGGCCTGACATGTGTCCTTGCTGCCTCTTCAAGTTGGGCTTCCCTTGTGTGTGTGAGTGGGTGTTCTCTCTCTAGCCCCTAGGAAAAGGGCTCGCCCCCCCTCTTGTAGGAATGCTTTTGACTTTTAGGTGATCAAGCACCTTACTCACCAAGCATGACAAAGCACTTGAACTAGGGGGTGTTCCCACAAGCATCTCAGGCAAGCTTCTCAAGGCACCTCAAGTACTTTAATCATGCAGCAAGTCAAGCACCTCAAGCATGGAGCCAGTAAAGCACCCAAGCATCTTAATCAAGCACCTCAAGCATGAAAAACACCTCAAGCATGACAAGAACCTCGAGCTTGGGCCGGGTTCCCACCTCAAGCTCAGCCCTAGCTTACTTAAGGTCAAAGGACTTTTACACACATTTATTGGAGGTCTTCAATGAAGCTAACCCTAAGGTCTTATGCTCCATTGGTTAGCCTTGCTCTTTGATAGACTATCTCCCTTTTGGGCCCCTTTACCATTGGCCCCGTGTTGAGATAGATCTATAAGCACATACCTATATCTTAACACTTGTTCCCGTTTATTCTCCCACATTAAGTGATCAATTTAATATGAGAAAATCATTTGGGTTAGTTAGATATTAGATTTTATGACATTACCTCTCTCTTGAAATCATAGTCGTCCTCGACTATGAGGTAGAAAAGATAAAGTCTTAGTCATTAGTCAATCGTACTTAGCGGGTAAAGGATCCCTTTTTACCCTATGACATCTTTCCAAGATGGATGACTAATCCATTTGGTGCTTGGGAGACATAGCTGCCGCAAGCATGTCTGCTCTTTAGTCCATTTTATTCTCCCAAAGTAGAGTGACAAATTCCACTTGGTGTTTGAGAGACGTCGTCATCACAAACATGATTCTAAGCATGCATACTAGTTAAATTTTGTGCACAATTAAAAAGAGGACTAGTCATATAAGACAAAAACATGAGTTATTTAAAAGAAATTTGTACATTTGCTTACTCTAATGTAGCATTGTAAGCATTGACAAGGTTCATACTATCCTTAAGTTGTACTCCTTGCATCCATTTAGCATCTTCAAAAGGATAATTTTTGAACTTAATAAGATACCGTCGGATAATCTTACCATGTCTTAGTACCTTGTCTTCATGCCGAAGGATAGCTTCGGGTTGTAGCACCTCTTCTTGGTCTTCAACTTCGGGAGGGTCTTCAATAATTGGTTCAATTGGTGGCTCTCCTTTGTAGGGCTTAAGTAAGCTTACATGAAAGGCATTGTGTATAAGCCAATGGTTGGGCAACTTGAGTTGATAAGCCGTCTCATTGATAGGCTTCAAGATTTGGAAAGGACCATAGTATCTTTTTGCTAGTTTAGCATAATACTTTTGATGGCCCGTAGGATTTTTTCCCGTCGTTTGCCTTAATCGAGCCTTAGGAAACTTGAGTAAGACCCAATCATTTTCTTTGAACATTAAGGCTCTTCTGTGCTTATCAGCAGCAACTTTTTGCCTTTGTTGAGAGATGGCTATAGCCTCCCTAATCTTTTGAAAAGATTCTTGTAGGTCACGGCTATACTCATCGGCGGCGAAGATTTTCCCATGTACTTTCAGTAGCAAGGGACTTTTAGGTCTTCCTTCTATGATCTCGAAAGGTGCTTTGCTCGTAGAAGTATGTACAGTATTATTGTAGGCATACTCTACTAGCGGTAAATACTTTTCCCATTGTGAGCGTTGATCTACTTCGGTAACATAAGTCTTGAGTAGATCGAGTATCGTAAGATTGGCTATCTCACTTTGGCCATCCGTTTGTGGGTGATAGGCCGAAGAGAAATTCAATCTTGTTCCTAGATTTTCAAAGAGACCTTTCCAGAAATTACTGGTCATTCTAGGATCTCTATCTGACACGATGGATGTGGGTAATCCATGGTGTTTGAAAATCTGAGATATGAAGAGAGTTGCCATTTGATGTGCCTTAATAGTCTTTTTGACAGGAATAAAATGTGCTTGCTTGCTAAACCTGTCGACTATTGTCCATATTCCTGTATTCCCATGGATAGACTTGGGTAATCCAAAGATGAAATCCATGGATATACTCTCCCATGGTGAATTTGGAATAGGCAATGGCTGGAGTAATCCAGGTTGCTTCCCTCTATCATACTTGGTCTTTTGGCATACTACACATTTTGAAACATACTCTTGTATGTCCACTTTCATGGTAGGCCAATAGAAATACGTCTCTACTCCTCGGAGAGTAGGTTGAATACCTCTATACCCTGCATATGGAGGAGGATGGGATTCATACATAACCTTCTCACGAAGGGAATGGGTAACACATAGCCTATTGCCGTGAAGAAGATAACCATCCTGCAAGGTGAATGGTTCCTCTTTCTTCCCCAAAGCAAGGGCTGACATTATGTCTCTAAAGTCAGGGTTAGTAGCATACTCATCTATCATAGAGGATAGATCATTGTGAGTAGCTATAGACACCGCATTAACTTTTGGTCGTCGTGAAAGTGCATCGGCAACTTGATTGTGCTTACCAGCTATGTGAGCAATATGAAAATTAAATTGCGAAAGAAAATTTGCCCACCTCATTTGTTTGTCAGAAAGCTTGGTTTGCGTCATGAAATACTTGAGACTTTGGTGGTCGGTTCGTAGGATAAATGGAGTCCCCAATAGGTAGTGCTTCCATGTGTCTAGGGCATGTAGAACAGCTAAAAGCTCTTTCTCATAAATTCCCAAGACTCGTTCATCACCATTGAGCCTTTGGCTCTCATATGCTATGGCATGCCCTTCTTGAAGCAAAACCGCTCCAAGGCAATCACCACAAGCATCACATTGGACCTCAAAGGGCTTTGAGAGATCCGGAAGCACGAGGACTGGTTGGGAAGTAAGCTTCTCTTTGAGTTTTTCAAAAGCATTTTGCTCCTTAGCAGTCCATACAAACTTAACGTTCTTCTTGGTTAAGTCGTGTAGTGGTCCTGCCACTTGAGAGAATTTTGCTATGAAGCGTCTATAGTATGCACACATACCAATAAAGCTTCTTAGCTCATGTAGATTCCTTGGGTTAGGCCATGATTTTATTACCTCTAACTTTGATGGATCCATAAGAATACCATCGTGAGAGATAATATGGCCTAGATATTGAATCTCTTGAAGGAAGAATTCACTTTTCTTTTGGTTGAGAAAAAGTTTGTTCTCCCTCAAGGCTTGAAAAATCACTTGGAGATGTTGCTTATGTTCCTCCAAAGACTTGGAGTAGATGATGATATCATCGAAGAACACTCCATTGAATTTTTGATATGGTCTACAAATTTTCTCCATCAAACGATTGAACGTAGCTGGTGCATTAGTCAAGCCAAAAGGCATGACTAGATATTCATAAAGACCAAATGTTGTGCGAAACGCGGTCTTTAAGATATCCTCATCCACTATCCTTATTTGATGATAGCCACTCTTAAGGTCAATCCTACTGAAGTAGGTAGAGCCTTGTAGCTTATCAAACAGATCTTCTACCCGAGGTACGGGAAATCTGTTTTTAATAGTGATATGGTTTAGTGCTCGATAGTCCACACACATACGGTATGTACCATCTTTCTTTTGCACTAAAAGGACTGGAGAACAAAAGGGAGAGGAACTAGGCCTCACCATCCCTTTGTCTACCAGCTCTTGTACTTGCCTCATGATCTCCTCTTGTTGAGCTTGTGAGACTCGATAAGGAGGTTTGTTAGGCGGTGAGCTTCCTGGAAGGAGCTCAATACGATGGTCAGCATCCCCTCGTTTTGGAGGTAGGTCCATAGGGATATCATCGATGAACACATCTTGGAATCCTTTTAGAAAAGTAGACAAGTCTAACTCTTCTTGATTCCTATCATTTTCATTTGATGAAACATTATTAGCTTTTAGAGACTCTTTGACATAAATCATGTACGCAGAAACTGAGCTCTTCATTGATTTATCAAAAGAAAGAGGATTTACAAGTGGAATAGTGCGACCACGCTCACTAGCATCTACATACATGTTCTTTCCCCTGTAGGTGAAGTAAATTCTCCTTTCAGGGAACTTCATGTTGGCAGCCATGCGATCAAACCATGGTGCCCCTAGGATAACATCCTGATGTTGGAGGGGAGAGATGAAGAAGTCTTCTTTGTCGACATAGCTTTGGACATGAAGCCTCAACTTCCCAATCAAGGGAGTAACGGAGGCTTGTTGTCCCTTGAAAGCTGCATCAGCTGTTACTATATCTCCCATCTCAAAAGCTTGAATGCCCAACTTGGTGGCCAACTCTATTGATATGAAGTTGAGAGTAGAGCCAGGGTCAAACAAGATGAAGGCATCATGCTCTCGTACCTTTCCCCAAGCATAGGAGAGTGATGATCCTTTGCAATGAGCATCCTCTTTTGGAGCTTCGATGGTGGAAGCCCTAGGAGTCTCATTGCGAGTATTCTTCTTGGGGCAAGAACGATAGCCATGTCCTTGCTCCCCACACTTGAAACACTTATGGTCCTTGCGAAAAGCTTCAAGCTCTTCAGGAGAGAGTTTGTTTTTACCTTTGTAAACTCCCTTCTCCTTGGACCGATTGTTGTTGTTGTTGCTGGAAGTGCCTTGGGAATTATTTTGAGCATTGGATTTCCCCTTTGCATCATTTTTATCTTTGTTTTCCATGGGCTTGACATTACGTCTAGCCCCTTGATGGAAATTGATGCGTGAAGCAACCATGGTGTGGTGGATTACTTCGGTAATAGTACCGGGCCGTTGAGAGTTGATATATTCGGCCATCTCTTCAGGTAATCCCGCACAGAATTGCTGTCTTTGCTCGGCAAAGTCTATCTTTTGAAAGACAGTAGCTTTGAGATGTAAATCCCAAAACTTATCTACATACTTGTTGATAGACTCATGAGAGAGGAGCTTCAAGCCGCGCCATTCGGTAAGAACTTTATCTTTAGTATCGCTTGGAAGAAATTTCTTCATGATGGAAACTCGTAGAGTTTTCCATGTCTTTGGGGCTTCTCCATTGCCACGAAGGCTAGCCCACCATTGACGAGCTGATTTTTGGAAGTGCATAGCTACATGGCGTAGCTTGGAGGACTCTGTGAAGCCCTCGTCCCCAAAGGCCGCATCAAATTGCTGGATGAAGGCCAACACTTTGTCGGTAGCACCAAAGGTGCCATCGTAGGTGAGAAAAGAGATACTCTTTCCTCCCTCCTTGAACTTCTTTAGCTTTTGTGACCTTCGCCATGCAGGAAATGATTTGCGATGCCCTCCCCTCTTGTATTCTCTAGGCGAATAGCCATAACTTTCATCGGAAGAGAAGGAAGGTGAAGAAGAAGGAGAAGAGGGTGACCTCTTCCTAGCCCTTTTCTTCCTTTGTTTCCTCTCTTGCCTTTGAGAGTGATGAGGAGAAGGACTATGGGTTGCTCTTTTCCTCTTGGGAGGAGTAGGCGATCGTCTAGACCGCCTTCTTCGTGGAGCCACATCTTCAGAAGAACTTAGACTTTCATTGCTTTCTTTCTCTTTGGATTCCTCCTCTCGAATGGGAGAGAGTCTTCTTTTGGGGGTCTCTTCAAGAGGCCTCCTAAGCTCTCTCTCCTCTTGGAGAGGAAGGGAAATTCCATAGGCACGAAGTTGTTGAGTAACTTCGGCTTGCAAGGTAGGGTTGCCCATAGCTTGTTGCAACCTAGTCACAAGATAATTCACAAACATGGGAGCATCATCATTAGCACCTTCATGTGCAAAATCAAAGCTATCAATGTTCATTCTACTCTCTTGATTATTGTCAGCCATGTTAACAAAATTTTATGTATGTACTTAGTGTATGCTTTGGCAATTCAAAACCTTAGTTGCCACTCCTCTTAGCCTTTGAAAATCGGCTCTTAAGTATCTACACCCACGGCACAAAGTGGTTAATTATAGAGAGTAGAGGAGTAGGTCTAACATAGCAGAGTTGCCAAGGGTTAGCTCCTTTCGGACTTCTTATGGCTCAATAATGGTAAAGCCGTAGGCAAGTCTAAAAAGACTCCATTATTAAGTCCAAAGGTCCCAAGGTGTGCACCATCCCCCACATAGTGGGCTTAACAAAACCGGTATTAGATCCCAGTTCCACTTACTCTATTATAATTAACAACATCAACCATTTATAGGCTACTTAAGGACCTCTCTTCTTAAGCAAGAAAAGAGAAACCAAATGCTCTGATACCAATGTAATGGAATTTGCCTATTCAATTTGAGAATAGAGGAATTTAATGAGAGTACTTTCAAGAAATGATTTTGTGAGCATAGCGGGTAGACATAATTGAAGATAGCAACATAATCATAGCAATTAGTTAACTTGGCATAGACAATACTTTTGCAAGAGAGAGAGTTTAGAGAACATGACAACAATTGAGGACCGGATCTATGTGGAGCCGGTCCCCCCTCCAATAGGCATTTGTATTATGATTTCTCCCATAAAGAGAGACTTGTTACAATACAGTCTTTGTGTTCCTTGTGACCTAGGTGATGCCATGAAGATGGAAGGCTTCATGCACCACAAACATAACATAAACTTGAAGAAAGCTTTAACTATCCCAAGCCTCAGTCCCAAGACCTCAAACACCTTCGAAGGTGGAGAGAGCTAGCAGGGAATGAGGGTAGGGAAGAGGAAGAAGAAACATTTCATAGGAGAAAGAATTAGTTCCTCACTTATCATACTCTTGTTGCTAGCATACATAATAGCATAGTAATGAAGAAGAAGGATGTGGCAAGCTTAAGCATTGAAGCATGGCTCTTGGTTGGATTTGCACTCCATAGCCAAGAGTGTTGGTGTAGGCTCTCAACCTCTACTTGCTTGGAGAGGGAGCTCTTGCACTTTGCATATCACACAAAAAAGAGAGTGCTTGTGAGTGTGTGTGGGTGAGTATACCCCCTAGGAACCCCCCTAGCTTGCGTGGGTCGACCCCCCCTTGTAGCTCATGCCTGAAGCTCATTGGACCCCTCCAGGCCTAGCCAATCACAAGCAAGAGCCATTACAAGCAACATGGGTAGCCTTGGGACAAGTGTCCCCCTTTCCCCTTTGAGAGAGAGGACTTGATAAATGCTAAAACAATTAGATAATTCATGTAATTTATCATTGGACCCCTTTGAAGCCTAGCCAATAGGCTTCAAGCAACACATGAAGGTAACATGGGTAGGGGCCTGACATGTGTCCTTGCTGCCTCTTCAAGTTGGGCTTTCCTTGTGTGTGTGAGTGGGTGTTCTCTCTCTAGCCCCTAGGAAAAGGGCTCGCCCCCCCTCTTGTAGGAATGCTTTTGACTTTTAGGTGATCAAGCACCTTACTCACCAAGCATGACAAAGCACTTGAACTAGGGGGTGTTCCCACAAGCATCTCAGGCAAGCTTCTCAAGGCACCTCAAGTACTTTAATCATGCAGCAAGTCAAGCACCTCAAGCATGGAGCCAGTCAAGCACCTCAAGCATCTTAATCAAGCACCTCAAGCATGAAAAACACCTCAAGCATGACAAGCACCTCGAGCTTGGGCCGGGTTCCCACCTCAAGCTCAGCCCTAGCTTACTTAAGGTCAAAGGACTTTTACACACATTTATTGGAGGTCTTCAATGAAGCTAACCCTAAGGTCTTATGCTCCATTGGTTAGCCTTGCTCTTTGATAGACTATCTCCCTTTTGGGCCCCTTTACCATTGGCCCCGTGTTGAGATAGATCTATAAGCACATACCTATATCTTAACACTTGTTCCCGTTTATTCTCCCACATTAAGTGATCAATTTAATATGAGAAAATCATTTGGGTTAGTTAGAAATTAGATTTTATGACATTTGAATGGCACCTATCTTGGAAAAATGATGGAGGTTACTTCTCTCCATGTTTCAATGGAGCCTAGCTTTGACAAGTGGTGAGCCTTTGCTTCTCTCTATGTTTAAATAGAGTTAGCTTGGACAAGTGGTGGACCTTTTCTTCTCTCTATGTTTGAATAGAGTTAGCTTGGACAAGTGGTGGACCTTGGAATGAAACCCCCATGTAAAACATATCATGGGCATTTCAAGTGGTGAGAAAGGATATCATTTAAGATATAACCTTATAGGTTGGACAAGTGGTGGACCTTAATACATAGTTCTTCTTAATATAATGACATAGAGTGTACAAGTGGTGTATCTTGAGACCAAACCACTCGTGCTACTAGGGATAATAGGTTAGACAAGTGGTGGGTCTTGAAATAAAACCCCCCATGTACAAAATAAAATGGGTTTAGGGTATTTAAATGGATCCGAGCTTGGAGACATGGTGGAGCTTGCTTCTCTCCATGTTTCAATGAAGCCTATCTTGGAGAAATGGTGGAGCATCCTTCTCTCCATGTTTCAATATAGCCTAGCTTGGACAAGTGGTGGACCTTTGGTTCTCTATATGTTTCAATAGAGTTAGCTTGGACAAGTGGCGGACATTGAAACAAAACTCCATGTATAACATATCATGGGTAGTTCAAGTTGTGAGAAAAAAAACCATTTAAAATATAACCTTATAGGTTGGACAAGTGGACCTTAACACCCAGTCCTTTTTAATACAATGACATAGAGTGGAAAAGTGGTGAATCTTGAGACCAAACCTACAAGCTATTAGGGATACTAGGTTGGACAAGTGGTGGACCTTGAATGTACATCCCCTATGTACAAAATATCATGGGTTTAGGGTGTTTCAATGGAGTCTAGCATATTGGAGACATGGTGGAGCTTGCTTCGCTCCATGTTTCAAGTGGTGGACCTTCAATTATTTTCCCATACCTAGTTTAGACAACCCATACACTTTGCAACTCTAAAGGTTGGACGAGTGGTGGAGCTTTGTTTATTTCCATGTTTTAATGGATCCTAGCTTGGACAAGTGGTGGACCTTGGAAAAAAGTCCCCCCTATACAACATAGCTGAGTTTTTTCACGTTTTAATGGAAGAGAGATTCGACAAATGGTGGAGCTTGCTTATCTCCATGTGGATTTTAGAACTAGCTTGGACAAGTGGTGGAGCTTTGCTTTTCTACTCTTCATAATACAATGATGTATAGGTTGGTTACATGGTGAATCTTAAGGCCAAACCTCCCATCTTACTAGATATGATAGGTTGGACAAGTGGTCAACCTTCTATCATTTCTCCATGCCTATAATTAGACAATTAGTAGAACTAGCATCTTTCTATGTTGTCTAAAGCTGAGCTTGGACAAGTAGTGGACCTTCCTACTCTCTTCCCTTGGTTTATTAGATTGAAGACTCATTATATATACTTGCTTAGATCTATATACTTACTCATTAGTTAGGTTACAAGTAGGTATGTAATTTGTTAGCCTCAAGGGACTTTGAATATTGAATAGTAAGAAATTCAAGTGCTGGTTTGAAGATCTTTTGCTTATCTAAACTAGACTCTAACTCAATAATAAGTTTCTTAAGCTCCACGAATTGTCCTATCTAGGATCCAAAAGAGTCTTAATTGGTTTGTGCTAGATTCTAACTTCCTTGATGGGGTAGAATCCTAGAAAAATGAGGCACTATAAGTTTTACCTTAGCTCAAATGGATTTTCACTTAAACTAGACTACAATTTGACACTCTAGTATCTTTGTCTCGATGGAGTTTAACACTAGATACATAGTAGTGATATTTAAGCTTCATGTCTCTTCACTTGATCGAGATATGAGACCATACTTTCAAGGTCACCACTTGTCTTACCTAAAGACCAATGTGAGACATGGGAGCAAGAAAGCCATCCGATATTGTTTTAAGGACTATTACATAGACAATCAATAACTTAAGTAAAGCAAAAAGACTTGGATCTTTCACAATTAATAACTTAAGTAAAGTAAAAAAGACTTGGATCTTTGACAGTTTTTTTCAAACTAAAAAAGCACAATCTCATGCTAACAAAACTATAAATCACAATTGAAAGTTTTGAACAAGAAAAAGATCAGCAATCTTAATAAGAAGGATACTTTTCATTTCATTTGATGATTACAAATTAAAATAAAGTCTCTCAAGAAATTGATAAACAAAAAATGTAGGTGACTGCTTCATTATTTTGAGCAAAAATATCAAAATCTCTATTGATTGAGCTCCATCTAGTAGTATCCTTTGTAAGATCCTGCATGAAGGAATAAAAAGAAAGATTTGTTAGATACCATGCACATGAGTGTTCAAGCATGTGTAACAAGAATATATGACATGTCACTAGTACCTTAGGGTTGGTTTCTATCCAGCCTTAGAAGATTGTTCTCAGCTTTCACCTTATTTATATAAGCCTTTGTTGTGGCTGCCTTCAAAACTCCTTTTGTGTTACAACCCAATTGCCTAGCTAAAGTGTTCAATTGTGATGCCTTCATGCTTTCAATGGGTGTAAGCTTCTGTGCCAAGATCTCTTGTATTTGGGCTCTTCTCATTTCATTGCGGTGGCTTGTGTCACTTGCGTCTTCAATGATAGTTTCATCTCTGTCACCTTTTGCAGGTGGTATTCTTCTTGTAAAGAACACCTTAGCTGACCAAACATCATTTTTCTGCTTCCAATACTCCATGATTTTTTTGTATTCACTATCAAAGCTAGATCTTTTATCACTTACATCAAATCCTTCGATTGTCACATTGTCAAAAAAAGGGCATCATAATTTGATGTATGAAGTCACGTAAGACTTTGCTCATACCATTCATCATATGTGCAACTAAATTAGTTGCTCCTTGCGATAAGGTGCACATCCTTACCAATCCCAAATGTGTCCTTGTGGTAGTCAAGTCCCTACTTTTCATAGCTAGTTGAAATTGATCATACCTTGAGTATAAATCCCCCATAGAATATTTTTCCCTTCCCTAAAACTCACCTATAACTGGCCTTGCTCCCACAATCCTAATTGTAACCTTGTTCACAGGTTGTATATCCTGGATAAAGCATAAATAACATTTTTTCTTTGTTGTTGTGAGCCCTCTCTTTGAATATAGAGCACAAGAAGGATCCAAAAAACCCATCTTGATCTTTTCATTAAGCAACTAAATGAGTTTGGGAAAATGAGCCTTTGGAATTCGAATAGGCCACAAGTTCTAAGGTCCATGAGGGTTAATGAAGACTACCATAGTTGCAACAATGGAAGGATCAACACACCATATCTCATGTGGCTCAAATGCAAAAGTAATTTCACGTTTGGCAAGTATTTATTCAAAAAACATCATTTTAGTCTTTAGCAAACTGTCCTCGCATCCAACCTTTAACTCCAAGGAATCCTTTGCAAATTTATGCTTGGGTCGCAATGACTAGGTTTGCAAAGCAACTTGCTCCATTTAATCCTTGTAATCTTTTGGTTGAGGTAATGCCACTAGTTTCATTTTCTCTGCCACAAACTTATACTTAGTCTCCACTCATACTTCAACCCCTTGAGCATTTCCAATCCTATATGACTTTGTACATTTCTATAGAGCATACTTTCACAACCTCATTTCTACATTAGGATGAGGATGGGGTTCGGGAGAGCCTCTTTATTTTCCATAAGACTATGGAAGTGATTAACATTTGAAAAGTAGGTGCATGGATGCCATGTGTGCAAGAATGGTTCGAGAGAGCCTCTTTATTTGCCATAAGATTATGGAAGTGATTAACATTTGAAAAGTAGGTGCATGGATGCCATGTGTGCAAGAATGGTGGATGTGTAAGATTGGACAAACGATGCACTTTCCCCCCAAAATAAGGGGGTGAAGGATTTTATGACTTTTGGTCTCCCACAAATCTTACATATGACTTTGATTTAAGTGCAGATTATAGATTTGTGATCTACACATTGAGATCTTTCCATAGATAGGTGAAAGCATGTTAACATGTCACACTTTTTCATGTACCGGACAATGCTAAGTAGCACAATTTTGACATATGCTAACTAGTATAATAACATGAGCTACATCTCCAAGACTTATGATGTATGACATATCGGTAGAAAGCTCTTGAAACAAGGAATCCAAATGTACAACCCCCGAAAAATTTTATATTATTTATAGAAAATTTATCGGATGCCCAACTTTTTAAAGATGTGCTAACTTAAAAATGCTAACTAGCACAAAAAGCGTGACACGTTAACATGCTTTCACCCAGATATGTTACATGATATGGTTGCTATATTTTAAATCTCATTTTGGGGAATTTTTTGAATTTAAATAAACTAGCCATTTTCCTTGTTTGGATTCAAAAGTTGTCCTTTGATTGATTTCTAAATATCAAAGGTTTGAATCCCCTAAATTGCCAACTAAAGAGGCCTTTATACACCCCATTCTCTATCTAATGAATACACCAATTGTGATCCACTAAAGACTTCAAGTCTTGCATGATATCCAAAAATGAAAACTCATCAAACATACCTATACTGCATTCATTTTCTTCTAGCAAACCATTTTTCCTCAAACCTTTTTGTACACTATTTACATGTTATTCACCCCGTTTCAAGTTTCCAAACTTTGTAAAAGAGATGGATTCATAGTCTATTAATCTTACAAAACATATAGAAAACTTGTCCTTTGTGTATACATCATGCAACAACTTTTCTCTTCTTGTACCACTACAATCCTAATCTACAATGGTACAGGGCCAAACCCCTCATATCATTGTAGTCCTTGAATTATTTGTATGTCTTCGTAAAGGTTTCTCTCTAAGAGTGTCACGGTTCCTTTCACGGTCCAAAAAGTTCATCTTGATCTTTTCATTAAGCAACTCAATGAGTTTTGTCAAATGGGCCTTTGGAACTGGAATAGGCCTCAAGTTCCAAGGTACATGAGGGTTAGTGAAGAACACCATAGTAGAAACAATGGATAAATCAACACACCCTATCTCATGCGGCTCAAATGCAAAAGCCTTCCCATGGTTGGCAAGCATTCCTTCAAAACATATTTCAACCTTTGTGAAACTATCCTTGCAACCAATCTTTAACTCCTTCAAAGAATCCCGTGTAAAATTATGCCCAATCCTGATTGGCTCACGAAGACTAGGTTGCAAAGCAGCTTGATCCATCTTATCCGTACAGTCTTTTGGTAGAGGTAATGCCACTGGTTTCACTTTCCTTGCCATAAACTTGTGCTTGGTCTCCACTCGTACATCAATACCTTGAGTATTTTTGAAATCCTAAATGACTTTGTACATTTCTACTGAGCAGAGATTCACGACCTCACTTCCCATACGCAAATTGAAATTCACTAAAGACTCCAAGTCTTGCATAGTATCCACAAACGAACACTCATCAAACACACCTGCAATGCATTCATCATCTTCTAGCAAACCATTCATCTTCAAACTTGGTTGTATAATCTTTACATGTTGTCGTGCACCCCGCTTTAAGTCCTCACACTTTGTAAAAGCAATAGATCCATAGTCCAATAATCCTACATAACTTGTAAAAAATGTTTCCTTTGCATATACATCATGCGAGAACTTTTCTCTTCTTGTACCACTGCAATCCCGCTCTACAATGGTACATGGCCAAAACCCCTCATATCCCTGTAGTCCTTGAATTATTTGTTTCTTTTTGGCAAGGGTTTCTCTCTAAGACTTTCACGGTTCCTTTCACGGTCCACACAAACAGTAAGGAACTGTACTGCACACTTTCCATCTTTGCTCCTTATCCTAGCATAAGGTGACCCATCGTCCATCACCTTGGTTTCCATGCGAGTAGTAGTGATGTATGGCTGACGCAGGATAAGAGGGTATGTAGACATCTCCTATACAAAAAAAATTCTGGTCATCTTTCACATCCCCTATAGTCACTTTTACATTTGGAAAAGCTCCATATAGCTCCCTTGATGAGTTGTTTGTTGCGCGAATCATCCATCCATGATTTATACCAATTGGCCATTTTCCTTTTTGATAAAGACTCTTTGACATGAGGTTAATTTCTGACCCATGATCTATCAAAGCAATGTATGGCTCTTCTAAGTCTCCCACTTTTACCAAGGTCTCAGTAGTTGCTCTTGCCCAGTGACTCTTCAAGTAGTAACTCTTGTGAGTGGTCTCGACTTCATCTTCATCATCCAAGAAGCGAACGTGTTTTACTCCTCCCATAGACTTGTAGCATCCAACAAGAGTTTCTTCACCTTGCTCGCCATAGATCTGTACACCCTGTGCATTTAAAGTCTCTTCTTTACCTTGTACATGGATGGATTCAGTAAGAGACTGCCGCTTCCTCTTTATGATATCAATTATTTCCTCATGAAACTACCTAGGGTAAATTCCACCTTATTGTTCAAAATCCTCTCTTCCAAAACCTTTTTGAGATCAACAGCCGCCTCTCAGATTGGAGTTTGTAGGCCGGACCCTTTGCTTTAGCTTTCGTTGCATCCTTCTTCTTTTCTTTCACTACAAGAGGTTGTGTGCTCTTGTGACGCTGTTAGCGACGGAAATACACTGGGTTTTTATAACCCCCGGCGTCGCTAAAACCGTCGCTACGAGCGTCGCTACGAGAGCGTCGCTATATAGCGACGCCCATAGCGACACTTATAGCGACGTTTACACTGCAGACTATAGCGACGCTCATAGCGATGCTACAGAGCCATAAATAGCGACGGTTATAGCGACGCCCGAGAGAATTTTTTTTTGGTGGCAGGGCATTGAATGCCCTGCCACCCATCAACCATATTGTACTTGATTCACTTTTTAAAAAAAGTGCAAGGGTAGATAATAGACCCAAAATAGTCACCCACAAGACGCATTGTTTGCAAAATTGACAATTGTACACATCATAGGCAAAATGAATTGATTGGCAAATGTAATAATGGTAATTGTACAACATCATAGGCATAAAGAATTGATTGGCAAAAGGAACTGCGGTGACAAATGTAATAATATACATGGTTCAAAAAGACGTATAAAATCCGTCTCATGATACATAAGCTATGAGAAACCCTAAACTACTGCTATCTAGCTACGGTTAAACTGACGTCGTCTAGTCAGACGTCTCATCGCGTCCAAGCGGCATATCTGTCGGATTCTGCAAAAAAAGACAATAAGACAGCTTTCAGTAAGTATAAACATATAACGACATTTATAAAACAATACAAAAAATAAAAAAGAGTAAACCCTAATACTAACCATGCCGCCGCGAGAACTGAGAATGTCCATCAGGGCGTTTAAGCCCTTCCTGCCTGCGTACTCGCGCTCGTACAGTGTGGGATCATGTCCTGTCATCGACCACTATCAAAACATACAAAGATTTCATTATGTTAGAATTAAAAAACTCATAAACCCTAAACTATCGAACATAAAGAGCAATGCGAAAACACTTACAAAATCGGCCTCAAATGATGCCCATCCACCGCTCCCCAAGTGGTGCGAGCTCCCTGCCTCTACTCGCGCTCTGGCTGCATCCTTTTGTTGCTTCCACTTGTCGAGATTCTCGCGCGCTGCTTTCTTCGCATTCTTCCAATCTTCTTTGGCCAGCCAATCTGGCCTGTTCCACCCATGCTTGATTGCTTTTTGCACTTCGGAACGCTTGTGTTTGCATTATTCGCGCATTCGAATCTGCATCAGGTCTTCATTGAAGCGTTGATCCCGTGTTGGAACGGGAAACTCATCATGAAGTATGCTGATGACTCTGTTTTTTAAATCACTTGGTACTTCACTCCATTTTTTTAGTATGTAGTGTCTAAACAGCTGAGAGCAAAGACCACGCATGCGCGAGATCACCTTCTTGCCGTCATCATCCATGATGATGCCGCCGCTGAAGTCGATGGAGTAAGACAAGCCCTCTGGCCGGTGACACGTGAAGCTGGGTGTCCCGGCAGGGGTCTCTAGCGGCGTGTCGATGGGGGTACGGACGTCAGGTGTCTCCACCGGCGTCTGGGCCCCGAAGCGAGGAGTGTCGAGTGGGGTGGCTCCTGGCGGAGTAGGTAGAGGTGTGTAGCTTCTAGGAACAGTCAGTCGTGAAAAACCTGGCGTAGATGGCGATGTTGTGGCTGGTGTGGGGGCGGGCAAAGAAGGGGAGGGTAAAGAGCCTCGTCGAACACGAGGCGGTGTGGAGGAATCGGTGGCGGAATCCCCACAACAACCGCCACCGCAACCACTAGAGCACCTGTGTCTAGACGAGTGTGAAGCTCGTCTCGTCGACGCCGAAGCTTCGGAGCGCGCCGAATGCTCCGAAAGAGAGGGAGATGCGGATGGAGTAGCAACGCGCGATGATGCACCAGAGCGATGACGCTCCACGTACCACTATCTCTGCTGCGGTGACAAAGAAGAAAGAAACTCCTCATCATCCATACCTGCATTAAACACACGAATATTTAAACTTAATATTGAATGAATAGAGTAGACAATGACGCAAAGACCATTAAATACAATGACGCAATGACGCATATAAATACAATGACGCAATGAATTGAGTGATAGAAGAGGCAAGTTGAAAACTCAGAATTTTCAATCAAAAGATGTGAGCGCGAGTAGAAAAGAGCGTTATACACCATGGAAGGTACTTAGAGAGCCAGAGCTTTTACAACACGGAGCAAAATTGTTCAAATACAATATTTGTGGCTTTAAGAGATCTCTCTCTCATCCTCGCATAACTCAGCATAACTTCCTATATCTATATAGAGCTCTCCGTTTAAACACATATCCTCTGTTTCATTTTGTAGCTCCTTTGCATGCACCCCATATAGAGTAGTAGCATCTTGATGCTCGTCTGGCACCACCGCAGCGGCTTCTGATTGAGCATCTTCTCTGATCTCCTCCATTGATGCCGTTGTGATTGGCACATGCTAACCTTCATACGTCCTTGCACTACGAGGGGCTACCTCTATGACGTACCACCAGTTTGATGTAGACTTTGTAGGATGAAATATTACCTGCCAGAGCCACATAACTTACATGAGAGCTTTCAAGCACATAACTATTTACATACTTACTTGTTCACAATTCTCGGGTAGTACGAAAGTGTCTCTTAGGTCAGTCCATTTCTTAGTAGAATCCACCTCAAGAAAACCAGACTCTCCTCTACGCACAGTAGCATTGCGACCCTCCATGATTATCTTGAACCATTGCACATCGAAAAAGTCGACAAAAAATCCTTTGTAATCGATCCTCAAAATCTCTTGCAGCGTGCCGAAGTAAGTGAGTTCCGCCACCACAGGATCTGCATCAGAGGAACGTCGTCGACTAGACTATTCAAATTTTGCCATGATTCCACAATCTTGAGTAAAACGCTTTTTGTCGATTCGTTCCACCCTAAAATGTTGACCTTTACACCATGCTGCTGTGTATGACTTATACTACAACGAACAAAGATTATGAGTGGCCGTTCAAACGTTTATAAATAAAGTCACTTGCTAGTCGTACATTGCAAACTTACCTTGGTCGCGCAACCCCGAGAGTACTCCCACTCTTCCTCAGTCACTTCGTCACCGCATTGTTGTGCGCTTTTCAATTGGTTGTGCAGCCATCTTAAGCTCATGAAGGTTGGTAGGCTCTCCAGAACCGCTGGATAGTGCATCGGTGGTCGTCTTCCCCGTCTCCACTCGATTCGTGCCCTTTGTCACTCTTGCTTTGCATCCTCATATTGTGAAATCCACTTTTGCATCACTGGATTGTGAAGCATGCAAAATCGGTTGATTTTAGCCTCTAGATCTAGCCTCTAGATCTTCCGTCATCTTCTTCTCAACACCGAGATTGCACATGACAATCCCAGATATGCGCTCATCATCTATGGTTCGCCATAGCGTGTCCCGGGCTTTATCAAATCCGTCTAGCCACTCTCCAATGTACACTAGGGACTCTGATACCAACCAACCTTCTGCCATGCTACCCTCCGGACGTGCCTTTTGACGCACATATCCCTTAAGTGTTTTCATGAAACGTTCTAAGAAGAACATCCATCTGGAATGAACTGTGCCAGCTATTTCCACCTCATCAACTATGTGAACAAGAAGATGCACCTGAATGGTTAGCATAGTAGTAGGAAAATGTTTCTCAAACATGCACACAAGCTCCGCAGCATTTAGTGTGGCGAATGGTATGGAGTCTACGTTGATCTCCTTTTGTGAGATCCATTGCACCAGCTTTGCAAGTTTGTAGATTGTGTTACGAATGTCGAGAGACAAGCATCCCTCAATGGAAACCGGTAAAATAAACTGTAAAGTATGTGCAACAATGATATTAAAGTCCACATTTTATGCAATGATATTAAAGTCCACTCTGAACGTACCTGACACATTTTATGCCAATCGTGTGACTTCAAACCGGTAAGCTTTCCTTCTTTAGTAAAACACGTTCGGAGCGAGTGCATTACGCCAGTGGGGGTCCGCAAAGATCGAATGGTCTCTTTTACTTTGCGTTCTTGGGCTCCTGTGAAAATCCATGGTGCTTTAGGGAGTTTTATCGATCCATCAGACGCTGTTTGCGGCCAACATTGCTCCATACGATCCACATTTCTAAGGTCAACTCTGGCTCCCAAAGTATCTTTCTTGCCGGTCAGATGGTCCCATAGTAGATTACCCACATTCTTGAATATGTGCATTGGATCGAGCAAGTGATTGATCATGAGTCGGGGCCAGTATGGTAACTCGTACCATAGAGATAGTCTCTTCATCCCTGGAGGCAATCCGTCATCTCACATCTCCTTCTGCTCTAACCATGCTTGTGCAGACATCCTTGGTGGCTCTCTTCCCAAAAAGCTGTCGCGTAACACATGATTCTCTGGAAGATACGCTTGATGACCTTCGTAGATTTGCTTCTTCAGTGAGGGTGCCCTACGTGCATTCAGTCTAGGTCCACATGTGACACATGCTCTGTATCCACTTGTTTGAAGCCCTGCATGTATACACATGATAATAGATCAACTATGGGAAAAAACAAGATTTACAGTGTCTGAGTGAGGAGTGTCAATAGATCACCTGAGCATTCTGTTAGCCCGGGATAGTCATGCATGGTCCACATTAGAATGCCTCTGATCAAAGCATTCCGTCGTCCTGTGTGTCGGCTCATATCCACCACCTCTATGTCAATCCACAATTGTTGTAGCTCTTCCAATAGTGGACGAAGATACACATCCATATTCCCCACTTTATATCGCCCTGGCACAATCAAGCTTAGCCATAGGTGCCCCTTCTTCGTAGTCAACCACGGGGGAATGTTGTAGTTGACGATGACAACGGGCCATACACTGTAAGATGTTGATCTTTGACCAAATGGATTTACGCCATCCATAGCCAGGCCTAAGCGTAAATTTCGAGCTTCCCTGGCAAAATCCGACCATGTTCCATCTATATGTTTCCAGGCTACGCAATCTGCAGGAATTCGTAGCACACCATCCGAAGATTTATTCTCCTCATGCCATGATGCTAGGGCGGCCATGGACTTACATTCGAAGAAATGCTTGATGCGAGGAAGCAGAGGGAAATGTCGCAAAACCTTTTGTGGAATTTTTGTCCCGTGGAGATCTACTCGATATCTTTCGGAATCACATTTCGGACACTTCTCCATGTCTATGTATTCCCCTCTGAAAAGAATGCAGTCATTAGGACAAGCGTGGATAGAATTGTAATCCATCCCCAAGTTTTGCAAAATCTTTCTTGCTTCATCTCGGGAATCTGGCATCACATTGTCAGCTGGTAGTATGTGCTCTTTCAGCAATCTACACTACATAAAAATATGATACAGTCGTGTAAAAATCTATCAGATCATTATACATTTAGAGTTTTATTAAAGTAAACTAATTGTAATAGATCACCTGAAAAGCGCTGTGACGCTAGTGTCACTCCATCCAAACTTTGCCTGCATGTTGAGAAGAACCGGGAGTGCTTTCAATCTAGACATACGTGCTCCATTATACAATGGCGTATCGGCTTCACTTTTCATATCATCATAGATAAGCCTTTCTGAATCCATGATCGTCTCGATCATTTCATCAATCTCGGGCTCAAACATTGCCTCGTTGGGAATGTGCTCTGCATGATCATCCCCCAAGCTGTCAGAGGCTACATCTTGTGGCCTCACATATGCTGCTTGACCAAAGCGCCTACGAACACGTCTATTGGGTTGCAAGATTGCTGCTTGTTGGCCAGCGTTAGAGTCCGACGAGTTATAATTGGCAACAACTCGATCTATAATAGATGGATCGAACTCGCCAAATTCGCGAACGTGCTGCAAAGAAACACGTCTTGTCCGTCGCACAGCATGCTTGCATTGATTACAAGGACATAAGACCCTCATTGAGAGATAGGTGTTTCGGTTGGACGGTCCCATATCCTCGTCACTACTCATAATGAGGATAAAAATCTTATAACCTAGACAACAAATTTAATATTCTATTGGCATTCTTCGTCTTATCTCTCTCTCTCTCTCTCTCTCTCTCTCTCTCTCTCTCTCTCTCTCTCTCTCTCTCTCTCTCTCTCTCTCTCTCTTCCTCACATTCTCTAGTCATGTCTAATCCCCGCACACCTCGGTCTAGAGGTGCACGGAGATCAGAACCACCGGGTTATAATCTCGTCTTTATTGGTCAATACCTATATTTGTGGGTACAAGAAATCTACAGACCCACGTCTACATGATACTGCATGTAGTGGACAAAACCCCTTTGCCTCTTCTCTAGCTGTAGCACTTCACAGCATCTTAACATCTTTTCACAGTAGATCTTTTCACTGTTCGTCTAACTCTAAACCCTAAACCGTAAGTAATTCTTGCGTGGACTCGATCTAATGTAAATAAGCGTAAATCTAAATAAACGTAAATCTAACTAAAAATAAACCTAAATCTAATTTAACGTAAGTCTACATCTAACCTAATCTTTAACGTCTTTTGGGATAGTTTCTTACGACGTTAAAACTCTCTTCTTCTTGTGTGTGTGTGTGTGTGTGTGTGTGTGTGTGTGTGTGTGTGTGTGTGTGTGTGTGTGTGTGTGTGTGTGTGTGTGGGTAAACCTAAATAAACCTAAGTCTAATCTAATATAACATAAATCTAAATCTAACGTAAATTATGTTATATTAAAAACAAAGAACTAAACTAACAGGGATTATAAGAACCTTAAAACTTATTTTTCACATAACTCGGCAAGAGTTGGCATTCTCATCACTAAAGATGTGAGAGTTAACTTCCGGCGGTGACGCTGCCTCATCTCCATCCACATCTGACGACAGCAATTGGCCCTTTGGACCGTTCTTTCTCTTGTTACTAACTTTGAAGTTGCTGTTGAATGACTAGAGGTTGTCTAGATGGTCATTGTCGAGGATGTAGTGACTCTTGCCGCCCTGAAGATCCACCTTCTTCCCTATCTTCTGAAGACATTTCACCAGTACTTTTGGATCAACGGAGCCCACCATGAGTGAAGGCAGCAATACCCTATATTCCATTGAGGGCTTTCTTCACCCGCTTCATGCAGGCATCGCAGTCTATGGAGACCTAAATCTAATCTAATATAACGTAAATCTAAATCTAGCGTAAATAAATGTAAATCTAGTTAAAAATAAACCTAAATCTAATTTAATGTAAGTCTACATATAACCTAATCTTTAACGTCTTTTAAGATAGTTTCCTACGACGTTATAACTCTCTTCTTCTTGTGTGTGTGCGCGTGTGTGGATGTGTGTGCCAATAAAAAGAGATAAATGGTATAACCTTTCTATCACCCATGCCAAGTATGATAGATTGATTATGCCATTTCCCTCTTGAATAATAGGTCTTGAGTTCAACTCCTCGTCGGCTAGATCTTTAGGTCTTTTAATTTTAATTAGTTTCCTACGACGTTAAATTAGTTTCTCTCTCTTTCTCTCTCAATGTGTGTGCGTTTTTTTGGATCTTATGCATGTTTTCTCTCTCTTTTCCTCTCTCAATGTGTGCGTTTTTTGTTTATGCATGTTCTCTCTCTCTTTTCCTCTCTCAATGCGTGCGGTTTTTGTTTATGCATGCTCTCTCTCTCTCTTTTCCTCTGTCAATGTGTGTGTGCATTCTTTGTTTATGTATGTGTGTGTGCGTTTTTGTTTTTGTTTGTACTCTCTCTCTCTCTCTCTCTCTCTCTCTCTCTCTCTCTCTCTCTCTCTCAAAAACACTATGTGTGTGTGTGTGAGAGAGAGAGAGAGGGAGAGAGAAAGAGGGGAAGGGAACATGAGAATGAGGAGAGGGAAGGAGCATACCTGGCTCTCCTTCCTCTCCTCGTGTGTGTGTGTGTGTGTGTGTGGAGAAGAAAACGAGAGAGAGAGAGAGAGAGAGAGAGAGAGGGAGAGCGTTACCTGCTCCTTGCTTGAAGGCGCCGAAAAACTCAGATCTGAGATCTGAGTTTTTGGGCGCGCTCGGTTATTTTTTTAGCCCAGCCGGCGTCGCTATGAAGGTCGCAAATTTCTTTGTAAATTTGCGACGCTCATAGCGACGCCGGGATTTTTTTTTTTGAGCGTCGCTGTGTGAGCGTCGCTAGTATGAATAGCCTCTTGTAGTGTTTAGAGGCTTCTTGCATAGGCACTTCAGTGACATGCATCTGTTGGGAGGAAGTTGATCTAGGAGGTACTGTGTCATCTCTGCCTCCACTTCTCGTTGCCCGTTTAGAAGTCCCTTCGTCCCCATTCTCGCGTCTACGCTTCTCTTCAACATTGGACTCATTGGCTTGGCAATGTATGCATGCACTGACAAAGATTCCACAGGGTCATTCCAGCCTGTTTTAAGCCGAATGCAATCTCCAGCTTCACGTAAAACCTCTTTAGTCATCTTACCCTTCATAGCGGATTCTATCGCCTATGGCCATAATTCTCCAATATTATTAAATTCCTCTTCTTCAACCTTGAATGATCCTTTTTTCTTAATAGGATCCACCTTCAACCCATAGGCGGCTGCACCAACCATCAAGATGGCGTGGCTAGTAGCCATGTCCTCAACTAGCTTCTTCATCCCACCTTCTCTAAAGTTTGTCCCCAAGAGCTTACCTGTTTCACTTAAGTGAATCTTACCATCTTTAAAGAAAACAAGATCCTTCATCAAGGCATCTTTGAAACTTTCACAATACCTCTCTGTATGGTTAGTACTATCACACCATATGCATCTATTTACAAAGCCTTCTCTAGTTTGAGGTCGTTGCCCTGTAGGTTGACCTGATGGTTTCCCCTTCTCTTCTAGACTTGTAAGCTTTAACTTTAGCTCCTGAATTCCTTTAACAATATCATCAAGGATGGATTCATCACTCTTTGGAACCACAATCACAAACTTTATAGGACTCTCGAGCACACTTGGGGATTGAGTAGGGTTAGCTATCATCTTGTCCTTTTGTCATTGTCGATTGGCTAGCAGTGAAATTGCATCTTCAACTTCATTCCAATCAGTCTTTAAGTCCTGTTTTGAATCCTTATCCTTAAGTAGTAGCTCTAACTTCTCTTGAATCTCTTTACCTGCAGCCTTCAAAAAGAGCTCTATCTTCTCCAAGTTTAAGGTAGCCTTTTCAGTCCTTGAAAATTGATCATAGTGGCGTTCAAATTTCCTTAGCAGTTCAACATGCGAAAGAATCTCTTTTGGCCTAACTACCCACTCTAAAAAATCCATCTTTGTCACCCTTTCGGAGTCTTCCATGAAATACTCTTCTTTTAATTAAGGCTAATTTTAATGCTTCCCAAGTTGCCCCATGCTCATTCCTAATTCCCTTACATGCTCTTTGATCTCGGGAACCAAAGCTAGTTCAAAACTTTGCACCATCTCTACTTCGGGCACTAGATGTAGCTGCATTTCCTTTACATACCCACAAAGATACGTCGTTATATCTTTACCATTGAATTGGTCCATTTTTATTACTACAAATTGAAGCGCTTTGGTTGAGGAAATCTCATTGAACTTCCTAGGCAAAACGAGCATGCCACTTCAAAACACTTGACATTTGTACATTCCTAAAGCAAATTAGGCATACTTTAATGTGGTAAAACATGCAACGGTGCCACACTCCCAATATGTACACGCCCGGCACGGTATGTACACACCTACAACCATGGCATCCATTTTCGCATATATCACACTATGTCCATTGTAGCATTTGGTCCCACACATCAAAAACATTAAGAGTGAGGTAGATATTTTTATTTTCATATTATGCATGTGCCATGGCACGAAAACGTTCTGATTTGCCAACATGCTGGTGTATGCGGAGCTCTTGTCCTCCAAATCTTCTTTGATGATGACCACCAAGTTCTGTAAGTCTTCTCGAATTAGGATGAGATTTCCCCTTGGGGGTTGCACTATTGAGAGACCCCCTATATAATGGGTGCTTTGCAGGTGTTTAAAGAATCCCTCTTTTAACATGTTTGATTGAATAAAATAACCCCTTGTTTTAGGAAATTTTCCAAAATGGAATATAAAACCCCCTTTTGTTGTGTTATGTCTATTAATTTTTCTGAAATGTTTTCATTAAAAAACCCCTCATGCTAAATTCACATGATTACATAGTGCATCCCCCAAAGATTTTTCTC